>NW_017298663.1:308643-309289 GCF_001594075.2 Trachymyrmex cornetzi | reverse complement strand
CCCCTCGAAGTCACAAAACATTTGTTTGAAACATTTTTCTCTAAAATGCACTATTCAAGAGAAATTTGAGGTTGTCATTTAAAATGGGACACCCTGTATGTATATTTGTTCTGTGTCTAGTCAGAGATTATAAGTACTGCTGTTACACATAATGTTACAAATTTGATATTAAGTTCAATAAAATCAATAAAGTATCATTTCGGTAGTGATTTAAATTTGTCTTGAAGACCCTCACAATATTATGGGAAAAAAATTGTATGGTACTATTTAAAAAATTTAAGATAACTTTGATTTTTTTATGAAAAAAAAATTTTTTTTTTAATGTTCTTATTGCATGTGTAGCCTGTAAAACAAATAAATATACACTTTTTAACTTTTTTTTTTAACTGTTGGAAGTATCTGAGAAATCGTGTGGACTGTTACACTGAATACCCTGTATGTACAGGATGAAGGAAACATACTAAGACCTCGAAATATCTCGAAAAATATAAGTTATTTTATAATATTTTATAGAAAACTGTTTCAAATAAAAGTTGTAGGACCTTTCTAAATCCTACAATTTTTTTTATCTAAAAGTTTTCTATAAAACTTATATTTTTCGAGATATTTTGAGATCCTGGTTTTTTTCTCACCCTATATTATATAT
>NW_017298663.1:302851-308391 GCF_001594075.2 Trachymyrmex cornetzi | reverse complement strand
ATATATATAATCATAATATTTATATACATGTAAAAGAATATAAATTGTAAATTTATAAAAAATTTTTCAGACATCATTCAAAATCTCACAATCTCTTGGAGTAATTGGAGGGAAACCAAATCTTGCTCTGTATTTTATAGGCTGTGTGGGTTTGTAATTTTTATAAATTTTTACGTTTCACAAAAAGAAAAAGACAAAAAATAAAACGAATGATTGGTTTTAGGAGATGAAGTGATCTATCTAGATCCTCATACCACTCAGAAATCAGGTAGTATTGAAGACAAGATAAGCGAAGAAGAAATTGAGATGGATATTTCATATCACTGCAAATCAGCTAGTCGTATTCCTATTACGGGCATGGATCCTTCTGTGGCACTTGTTAGTATATGATTCGACTTTTATTATAAAAGTCAACAAGAGATAAAAATTTAAAAGAGTTGCTCTATGAGACAGAAAGAGAAAAAGGGGAGGTGATAGGGAGAGAATATTGGTACAATATAACATTTTTAACATATTATATATGAAATAGAATTATATCTTAAAAGTATAATAACATATTGAATATTTGAAATATATTGGATTGTTATCATTTTTTGTTACATTTTATAAATACACATATGTATATAAATTATATGTGATATACTGTGAAGATTATATTTTCTTAACATATTAAAAATGGATCTATTAAATTTCAGTGCTTCTTCTGTGCTACAGAAAAGGAATTTAAGTCTTTATGTAAATCAATGCAAGAAGAATTAATTTTACCCGAAAAACAGCCATTGTTCGAGCTGTGTACAGAACGTTTGGCACACTGGTCATCAGCAGATGATGCTGTTTCTGAAGTAGTAGCAGCTTCCAGTTGTAAGTACATATCTAGGTTGTGTTCCGTTATTTATTGCAACTACTGAAAATCTATAGTATACGTAACATGAACTATAGGTTTTCAGTATTTACAGTGAATAATGGAACGCAGCCATAATTGTAGTTATAAACAGCAGCAACTTATAGTCTTAGAAAGAGTGAAATATGAAATATGAAATATTTTTGTACAAAAAGTATGTAGAATAGAGCATTTTTAATTATTATTCCAAAAATAATGTATTCTAATTGTTTTTCATTAAAAATGTTTGAAATAAAAGTATAATATTTTAAAAGATTGAATATTATATAGGTTATTGAATATTTTAAACATGAATATAATAATGTGATATTTGAAACATATAACTATGATTTTTTATATAATACAAAATGTTAAGATAAAATAAAAAGTTAATAGTTTATGAGAGACATTTCATATTTTGTTCTAACATATTTTGGCATAAAATAGAATTGATTAAAAAAAGGATAAAACAGATAGGTTCTGGAATAGAAAGACAGACGTGGTATATTTCTATCTTTTATTATATACATGTTTTTGTGAGTTAGTATAATGAACAATGTAAAAATTATTTGATTTTGCCTTTAGATCCATATCAAAATAGGAAATTTTACATGCATGTATCTTTATATTTTTCGGTTTCAAATAGTTTTAAGATTATTGATAATTGATTTGTAAATAAAAAGTGCAATTTATTTACAAACAATTATTATATAAATATAATTCTTTGTGTAGTTGTGGACTTTGAGCACATTGAACGTCAATACGACACATCTGATGAAGACTTCGAATTGCTTGGTTGACGTACACCTAATCCATCTAGTATTCCGACAAGATGCGAAATAACAATTAAATATTACACAATGGTGTTCTTAAAGACGATTTGTATTTTCAACTATTTGTAATGCAAAGTTAAAACGTATAATAAAAAATTTTTGTGTATCATATATATATGTATATATACATATATTCTAGTGTCATATATATATATATATATATGTATAATTAGATAATTAAATTGCATATAATATATATATATTTAAATATTTTGTACATATAAATATATGCATATATATATATATATAAGTTTAAGTTTATATTTGCGCGATATGATAAGCATCAATAAATACATACGTTTATGCTTTACAAAGATTTTGTATTGCTGTGGTATTGCAATGATTATTTACAATTTTCATTTACACATGTATAATATTTCTAAAATAAAAGTGAATTAAATAATTTTTTTAAGTTTTTTGAATGTAGGTAGTTATGAACATAAAAAATACAATAATTTTACATCTGTAAGTCTACAGGTATAAGAATATAAAGTTCTAAGAGAAATTAACTGTATGTATGGGCGATATATCCGATCCAGTTATTTTCTTATACTTTATAAGATAATGAATCAAATACAAAAAATAAAATTTGTAAAATTAAAAAAAATGGTTGTTTTAATTGAATGTAGCAGCTTCTCTCATAAACTATTTAAAGACTGACAGTTTAAATTTTAATCGTTCACATTATTTTTTAGATATTTATACATTAAAAGACTCCTGTTTGCTTATCACTACTATCTTAGATTGTGACTCAAAAGCGAGAAGACGCAATAAAAATTCTTGTAAATTATACATATTTAAAATATTATACACAGAAACATTTTTTAATAAAATAATTCGACCGGTATAGGCTTCTAGTTTATCGATTGTATTCTCATATGTATGGTCTAAATAAGATTCTTATTGTTAATAAAATAATATTTAGAAGACTTATAAACTTATGCCGAAGAATGCCAACGGAATAGTCTTATAAATAAAACTATCTTTTTATTTGTGAAAACTATCTTTTTATTTTGAGAAGAAATTAAATCATTTATTTCATTTTGGCTACACAATTCATTTCCAGATACATAGTTATTTATTATTATATAAAACAAAAAGATTTTCGGTATATTTTACAAGTCGGTTCTATCGATTGTTGTAAATGTTGTTTTATTAAAACTTTTTTATTAAAATTTTTATATTAATATACAATAAAAATTTTGCAAAAATTTTCTCATTTCTGACATCACAATCCGAGATAGTAGTGTTAAGCGAACAAAAGACTTAATACTATTTGTAATCGGTTCATTTTATTTTATCTAGTCTGTTAATAACACAAAAAGATCAATCACTCTCAGTCAGATAAAAATGAGTTCAAGTTCCACAATTGTCATGTGCGTCACTATTGACTTTTCTAATGCGTAAGTATTAAAGGATAAAAGTCAATTGATCAGATTACAAAAATACATCTTGTGTCCTTAACAATCAAGGTTTTTGTATGATAAGTTACTGTATTATCCATACATACATACATATTTAGTTATAAAGTAATAACAGAGTTAGAAATTGTAATGCTAATATTGCAATGTATTAAGAATAAACTTGTAAGAACAAAAAATCTGTATACAAGTTTTTGATAAAAGGAAACGTAATTTTTTGCAATTTGTAATATTTATTATATTTTTTATTATTGCGTTGAAATATTTTGGCATTCTGAAATGTTTGTTCTATTAAGGAAATAGAAAGTGAAGAAAAAAGATTTCTAAAAAGATTCTGAAAATTTGTAATTATATTTGAAATAGTGTGTGAAAAGACAAAAAAAATAGAAGGATGAAAATCTTAAGTTTCGTCACTGCATACGTTACTGATTGTGAGTATATATTTTGAGGAACGCAATTGGTCTCTTCGTTAGTTCTATGTTGTCTCTTGTACTAGACGCATACTTTTTGTGGAATATACGTGGACTGCGATAAGCATGTAAATCATTATCGGAATATTTAAAACTTCTCTGTCTGTCATACGCGACTAAAGACTTAAACTTTCCTTTAATTTTCTTCAATTTTTATAACAATATGTATGCGTTACATATTTCGACGATAAATTAACATATGTGGAAAGAAGATTTTAACATTAAGTTTAAGTTGGTGAATACACATATTGTTATAAGTTATAAATTGAATTTAAATAAACTTTTTATTAAAGAGAATTGTATTAAACGAGAGAACGGAAGAATTAATCTGAAATATTTATGGAGATTGTTTATAAATCTTTTATTATTCATACAGACACTTATAGATTTGTAAAGATTTGTAAAAATTTGAAAAAACTTATTGATATTTCCTTAATTGTATTCAAAGATATCTTTCGAAAGACATTTAAAGATATATATATAAAATATAAAAGAGTATTATTAAAATAAGGTTGTCAAAAGACTATTTTATGGAATACTTAATTTAAATTAAACTAACAATATATTAGCATAAAATATTTTGGATATGAAAAATATTCTTATAACGTATTATGAATGATTTTCGGAAGTTTATTCAACTCATCTACTCTTCTCTCAATTTTAGCTTTCATTTTTATTAGTGTATTTTGCATACATATTATATACATATATTATACAGGGTGTCCCGTAAGTTTTTGCCGCTTTTGTGTAGATAGAGCGAACTATATGATTAGTGGGCGTTACTTCAGAAACACTGTGTGTGTGTGTGTGTGTGTGTGTGTGTGTGTGTGTATATCACTACTGTCGAAAAATTTGCGGACATATAACTTAAAATTGCATAATATATTCAGGTCATCGTAACTCGGTAAAAAATCATCGCAGATGAAACAATAAAAAAGCATTTTAAAGCTTAAAACTTATACTTTAGCATGCTTTTGACCGCTTTTCAAAAAAATTTTGTCTTTACAGTTCTGTATCTTAATAAATATCACGTTATTGCATTTCTTAAAATTACGTACATTTAATATTGCGCAGTTTGATAAAAAGTTTTTTTTTCAAAAAGTTTAATATTTTTGAAAAAAAACTTTTTATCAAACTGCGCAATATTAAATGTACGTAATTTTAAGAAATGCAATAACGTGATATTTATTAAGATACAGAACTGTAAAGACAAAATTTTTTTGAAAAGCGGTCAAAAGCTTGCTAAAGTATAAGTTTTAAGCTTTAAAATGCTTTTTTATTTTTTCGTCTGCGATGATTTTTACCGAGTTACGATGACCTGAATATATTATGCAATTTTAAGTTATATGTCCGGAAACTTTTCGACGGCACTGTATATGTATATATATACACATACTCGTCAACAAAATTATCACATAGGTAAATTTATATAAAAATTTCGCATAAATTCAAATAAGCGTAACTCCGCGAAAAATGATCACACATTTAAAAGTTTTTTTTTTTTCATTTTCAAGAGTAAAGTTTGTACTTTACGAAGTTTTCAATGGATTTTGAATCTATCCTTGCCCCTACCTGGCATCTTTTAAAAAATAAGAACGTGTTTTTTATTTAAGAAATTTGCATAGTTTGATGCACTCTACGGAGTGGAGTAAATTTTTCTCGTTAATGTCATGGTAACCATCGTAAAGCATGGACTTTTCTCTTACAAATTAAAAACAAATTAAGCTTTGTACGATTTTTTGTCGAGGAAATACAGTGTATCAAACTTACCTATGCATTCATTCAAAATTCATTAAAAGCTTCGTCAAGTACAGACTTTTTCTTTGAAAATGAAAAAAAAAACTTTTAAATGCGACCATTTTTCGTGGAATTACGCTTATTTGAATTTATGTGAAATTTTGATACAACTTTACCTATGCGATAATTTTTTTGACAA
>NW_017298663.1:287628-293646 GCF_001594075.2 Trachymyrmex cornetzi | reverse complement strand
AAAAAAAACTTTTTATCAAACTGCGCAATATTAAATGTACGTAATTTTAAGAAATGCAATAACGTGATATTTATTAAGATACAGAACTGTAAAGACAAAATTTTTTTGAAAAGCGGTCAAAAGCTTGCTAAAGTATAAGTTTTAAGCTTTAAAATGCTTTTTTATTTTTTCGTCTGCGATGATTTTTACCGAGTTACGATGACCTGAATATATTATGCAATTTTAAGTTATATGTCCGGAAACTTTTCGACGGCACTGTATATGTATATATATACACATACTCGTCAACAAAATTATCACATAGGTAAATTTATATAAAAATTTCGCATAAATTCAAATAAGCGTAACTCCGCGAAAAATGATCACACATTTAAAAGTTTTTTTTTTTTCATTTTCAAGAGTAAAGTTTGTACTTTACGAAGTTTTCAATGGATTTTGAATCTATCCTTGCCCCTACCTGGCATCTTTTAAAAAATAAGAACGTGTTTTTTATTTAAGAAATTTGCATAGTTTGATGCACTCTACGGAGTGGAGTAAATTTTTCTCGTTAATGTCATGGTAACCATCGTAAAGCATGGACTTTTCTCTTACAAATTAAAAACAAATTAAGCTTTGTACGATTTTTTGTCGAGGAAATACAGTGTATCAAACTTACCTATGCATTCATTCAAAATTCATTAAAAGCTTCGTCAAGTACAGACTTTTTCTTTGAAAATGAAAAAAAAAACTTTTAAATGCGACCATTTTTCGTGGAATTACGCTTATTTGAATTTATGTGAAATTTTGATACAACTTTACCTATGCGATAATTTTTTTGACAAGTGTATATATATATATATATTTGTATATATATATGTATATATATATGTGTATATATGTATATATTAATTTATATATTATATTTTATATATAGATATTTATATTGTGCATTAATCTTTGAATCCCATATTTTATTTATTTTAAATCTGACCCCATTTTGGATTATATTTGTATAAAATTTGATTTCAATGATTCCTATTATTAAATAAAGAATTTGTAAAAATCTAGAGATAATACTGTATATGTGTTTTATTTGCAAAAATTGTTAATATTAACTATTAAATTTTTATTAATTTTATTTATAATAAAGAATTGTACAATAATATGAACTTACATAAGGTGAAGACGAAGTCCGATACATTATATCACAAAGGTGGAAGCACGTCGTTCATCAAATTGTCAGATTTACTGTATAGTCAATTCATAAGACAAATGGGAAACACCGATTAAATAAATACTCTAATACTGAACTAAGATTATTTTTAATTTCTTCATTTTAAATAACTTACATGTAGACATATCTTAGAAACTGACAAAACGGTCTTGTGGTGACAACAGTTAGAGACAAAATGTGAGTCAACTAATAAAGTCAAGTATTATTAAAATAACAATAAATATAAATAAGAGACCAGAAGGATACCGCTTCAATCTTCCGTAAACAAATCTAAATATAGTGGATTCAATGTATACGTGTCGTTTTGTAAATTTAAATTGTCGTCACCACAAGACCGTTTTGTCAGTTTCTAAGATATGTCTACATGTAAGTTATTTAAAATGAAGAAATTAAAAATAATCTTAGTTCAGTATTAGAGTATTTATCTAATCGGTGTTTCCCATTTGTCTTATGAATTGACTATACAGTAAATCTGACAATTTGATGAACGATGTGCTTCCACCTTTGTGATATAACGTATCGGACTTCGTCTTCACTTTATGTAAGTTCATATTATTGTACAATTCTTTTTCAATTCTTCATTCGGAAGTTATATCATTTGATAAATTAACGTTTTAATTAGTATTCAATATATTTAACTTAATGGATGTAACTTTATATTCGAAGTTGTATGTACTATATTTCTATGCTTGACGTTATATATTTGATTTTTTTTTCTTTTTTTCACAATTCATATCTTGTGGTAAATGCTTCATTTAATAATTGATTAAACGCGCGATATGATTTTTACTTAATTTGGTAATTTTATATGCCAATTTCAAGATTAACTGATGTCGGCTCTGACGGGCTAGCTTTTTATTATTATATTTGATACATTCTTGCGAGCCTTATTTTAGATAGTTTGTTTAATTATAAAATTACGTTCTACAATTAAAACAAACTTAATTAAAATTAATGTCGATACAAACACATTTAAATTAGTGTCGATTATTATTATTATTAATATACTTATCGCATCTGTTTCTCATTACAGACAGGCGCAAGAGCAAGCCTCATGAAAAGTATTTAAGTGGCAGTTAAGTTTTTTCACAATCTACTTTGCAATTTAGAGTTGCAAATAAATTGATACGATGACATCAAATATAAAATTTATTCTGTTTGCGTTTATAATCATTATGACATTCTTAGAAGGAAAATCACAATCCTGGCAGAACTTCCTTCTTCAAAACGATTTTATAAGTTTTCTGTTTCCTAAAGAACCTGGTTTAGTGAGAGTAAGAAGAATGGATCGAACCAAAAGAATAGATAACGCAAAAATATTGGATTTTGTGTGTAAAAATTGTTTTTAATTATATTAAATGCATCTTACGTGTATTAAATTCATTTTATTCTTGTAGCTCTGTGATAAATATATTAGAGTAACTCCGGTAAATACGCCGCGCTGGGATTTACACCGCGGAAGTAAAGAAAAAATAGAAGGAGTGAGGGTAATTTTCCCGCAACTACTCTACTGTTACATGCCTTTATGTTATATTAGTATTGTGTTATAATTTCAGTTTCTTACTGTTAATATTAATGAAATTATTATGAGTTGAATCAATTTGCCACTCTAATAAGTAACGCCATTATAAATTATAATCTACATAAAATGATTACTGTAGTACGCGTAAAAGACTTAGTGGTTATTTTGTGATACATAAGTATAGAGGAATAGTAAAGCATATGTTGTGTATAGTGCTTTACACTTGTATTCTTTGTTTAGTTTGTTGTCTTGTATATTCCACCTATTTAGGATATACGGCATTTTTAGCAGACGGGATTTATGCTTATAGAGGAATAGTAAAGCATATGTTGTGTATAGTGCTTTACACTTGTATTCTTTGTTTAGTTTATTGTCTTGTATATTCCACCTATTTAGGATATACGGCATTTTTAGCAGACGGGATTTATGTCCAAAGTATACAAAATGCACAAATTGAATTCAGTGCACTAAATGCAATAAATACATTACATGAAATATGTACTTCATGTCATAACACTTGTAATATGTGTAAGAAGATTGTAATTATTATCTATTACTTTATATACCTATTTATCATTCTTATTCCTTAATAAAACTTTGTAAACATATTTTATAAATTATTGTGTCATTTCACATCTTATTTATAAGCATTAGTTGTAAATTTTTCATGAACCGTACATACTCCCCCTCCCCCTATAAGTAGCTATATATCCTACCCCTATGAGATATACGGCAAAAATGCAAGAGTTTCAAAAAGTTCTTTTTTTAATACGAAAAATAAGTATTTCGGATTTCTAATATTTTTTTCATAATAGTAGACAGTACAAAGTTCTTACCGATAATTCATTTTTATCTTAAAAATAGTAAATAATACTTAATAAATTAAATTTTTTTTAGGTGCGGCGTATATGTCGGAGTTACCCTATATATTATAGTTTAAGTTATATATACACAACTTGACCGTTTTAAATTATCATTGTTAAACTAACGGTCTCTGAATATTATATAAATTTTTTGACATTTAGAATAAATCATAGAAATGAAACGACGATATCCCATGGATATTATATACTATTCTTTTACATAGGTTGGCATGGTAGAACAACATGATTATCCCGCTGAAGAACATAATGTCACAACAGAGGATGGTTATAATTTGATAATACACAGGATACCTGGAAGTCCATTATTGGATAACAATAAGGGAAAAAAGGAAATTGTTTTTATCCAACACGGTATGTTGGGTTCATCTGATATTTGGATATTACATGGACCTGGTAAAGATCTTGGTATGTATTTATTATTATATGTATCGTATTATAATATATTCAAAACACTGTGTGCTTTAAAATTTTATCATACAGCACTTTTGTGAAAAAGATTTTACTTTCAAAACTTGAAATTATTAATACCTTGTTTTTATATAAATGCGTTCTTACATTAAAAAAAAAATTATTTTGTTTAATACAAAAATGCCAAAGCGATAGTATTCAGTTGATTATTTTAATATATAAGCACACTCGCAAGCTGTATACTGTTGAAAATAAGGATGTTTTTCACACATAAGTTAGATTTCAAAGAGGTGCAAAGAGTCGCTTCAGGTAAAAGTCGTGCGCCCTCAAACAGAGGAGGTGGAGTAGGAGTCGCTTCGCGTGAAGAGTTGTAAAATATGCGCTTTAAAGCAGAAAATTTCTGTTTTATATGATGGAAAAGAGATATCATAGACGTTATTTCTTAAACTTCTTTTGTTTATAACTTTTTAACAAGTAACGTCCGACGGTTAAAATTTTCTTAAGGTCACTCAAAATCATGACTTTGGCAACATATGTCAAAGTCAAGGTCATTGGGTGGGGGGGGGGGGGATCATCTAAACTATATATTTATCTTTTTTTTAATATTTAATATTTTGCCAGAAGTTCAATTTACAGCGGGATCATAAAATATATATACGATTGAAAAAGCCTTGGGGTCTTTTGGACCCCCAGTGGCATTTAAGGATTATTGGATTAGAAATGGAATTATTGGATTGGAGAAAAAGTTCTCTGCGGAATTTTGTTCGCTCAAAATTATATATAGAATATATTTGTTGCGGAATTTTCGATTATATGATGTGAAAGCTTAAAGGTTTCCCTAAAAGTTTGTTTTGAAAAAATGTTCCTACAACTTTTTGTTATCAAGTTATACGCATATTAAATAAAAGAGCATTCTAATTTTGATTGCTCATAACTCCATTAAAAATCATCGTACCGTAATTGATAAAATAGATTGCCAATTAAAAAAAAATAGAATATATATATGTACATTTGAGCTAAAAATATGATATTATCGTTTATATAAGTCCTTTTTTCCATTGCGCAATGGTTATATTTAAGGATAGTAATGTCATATTTTTAACTCAAATTTTTATATATTTTACATTTAAAAAATTAACATGATACTATTCGATACAGTAACGTTTTAGCTTTAAGAATCTGTTTTTTTAATTGCAGTGCGATGGTTTTTAATGCAGTTATGAGCAATCAAAGTTAGAATGCTCCTTTTTACTTAACTCGCAAATAACTGAAGAACAAAAAATCGTAGAAACATTAAAAAAAAATTGTTTTATAAGGAACACTCCAAACTTTCACGACATAGGTAGTTGAAAATTTTTGCAAATTTTTTTGGCACGTGACAAACCCACAAAGTGAGAAGAAAAATTTCCCTTTTTTTCAGCTCGTAATTTTCTATATATATAAAAATTACAAAACTCACATAAATTTAAAAAATATAGTAACCATTCGAAAGTAAAGATTTCAAGCTTTAAAACCCTTTTTTTAAATAATAAAAATTGGATAAGGCTCTAATGATTAAATCAATAAAGATTTATAATGCTAATGAGAGCCAAACACTGTTGTATTATACTTGTGTTATCAGATATTATATATATGTCAATCACCAATTACAGACGTTTCCACTATAAGATTTGGTCATCTTCAATATGTCGATAACATCTTATGATCGAAACGTCTGTAATTGGTGATTGACATATATATAATTTTTGATAACACAAGTACAACAATATTTGGCTCTCATTGGCATATCATAAATCTTTTTTTAAAATTTAAATTTTGATCATTTTTTACGAGGATATTGTATATATTATTTTGAGCTAACAAAATACCGCAAAACTTTTTCTCTAATTCAATAAATAGAATGTGAAGTTTATTCATTAAAGCATGGCATATTCAGGTTTTGCAAGTCTTAAAATATAATGAGATAAATATGTAGATTAGGGGACCCCCCC
>NW_017298663.1:277774-287067 GCF_001594075.2 Trachymyrmex cornetzi | reverse complement strand
GGGGTCATGACCTTGACAACATATGTCAAGGTCAAGGTCATTGGGGGGGGGCTCCCCTAATCTACATATTTACCTATAATGATATTTTTGACGCTTAGAAAATTGATTTTTAGAAAAATTACGATACACATTTATATTTTGTTGAATTTAACACATCTTATATATATAGTGTATTAATTTATTATTATATTATAAAGAATATTAAGAATCTTTATTTTTATCTTATGTTGTAGCATTCTTATTGGCAGATCAAGGATATGATGTATGGCTTGGAAATATGAGAGGAAACTCTTATTGTAGATCGCACATAAATATGACGATATACGATCCCAAATTCTGGCAGTATAGGTGACGAAGCATTACATTAAAAATTATTTTGAAAAAACATTATTTGAAGGATATTTTTTAAAAATCCGTCAAAGTAGAAAAGCCGAGCGCCAAGAGCTGTGCGCAAGAGTAAAGTACTCTTATAACGTTTTTCATTGGCAAAACTGGTGCACACTCAGTGCACATTAAAGCTGTTGTACACTATTCCAATCTAAATGTAAAAGTGAGATATCTCAATTGATAAAATGCCCAAAATTTATTTTATCAAATAGCACAATAAAATGTATCGAATATTTCACGGTTTAACTCGTTTATATATTTTTATTAAACGTATATCTTTACGTCGATTTTTGTACAACGGCTTTAAAGTGCACTGAGTGCGCATTAGTTCTACCAATGAAAAACGCTATTAATATCATTGCCGAGAAATTTTAGCCTAGGAAAATTAAATATTTTTTTGCGTTTTGGAGGCAAAATTGCCATAAAAGATTTGTTTGCGGGAAGTTCTTCGAAATGACGTATTATATACATACTAAAAGTTCTGAGTTCAGTGGACTTGGCGGTTAGGACTTTCCAGTTTGAAAAAACTGCTCAATAATGCGGTTTTTTAAAAATACCTCAGGAAGTATTTATTTTAGCGAAATAAAGGTCATTATCAAAATATTCTCTTACCCGATTTTTATCAAGATTAAAAATTTTTTATCGCTTTCTTTTTCACTGTAAATTAATTGTGTGCATTTCTTAAAGAGGAGGAGAGGAAAAAGCAAATATTTTTTTTATAAATTATATTATCATAATTATTATTTTCAGCTTTCACGAGGTTGGAACAAAAGATCTGCCGGCTATGTTCAATTACATTTTTAATTATACAGACCAAAAAGATTTATATTATATCGGTCATTCGATGGGGACTACTTCATTATTTAGTCTTTTGTCAACAAAACCAGAATACAATATAAAAATAAAAATGGCTATTTGTCTGGCTCCAGTTGCTTTTTGGACGGAAATAACACCTACATTTAGCACAATTCTTAACAGTTTTCCAATAGTGAAGGTAAATGCCAAAACCTGTGATTTTATGGCAAGCAATAATGTTTAAAATACAGTCGAAAATTAAATAATTATTTACTTTTATTACTTAATGTGCCACAAATATTGTTAGCTATTATGAGCTAATACTCTTGAATGTTTCTTTTATATGTTCCAGGAAGTTCTAAGAGAACGCGAAATATATAATATTTTACCACAATCTTTAACGACTGTTACAATAGCAAGATTATTGTGTAATGAAAATGCAATGACTCAATTTATTTGCATTACTATATTGTTTTTTATCGTTGGTCGTGATCCAACACAACTCAACACTGTAAGTTTTATTACATATACATAAACATCAAACATAAAACAAATATAATGTATATAATGTATGCGTATAAATATTTTTTATTATATTATATAAATTTTCTAACTTTTTACATTTATATAAATTTATACTGTCCACACAGCAAATGTATCAAAAATACATCTTAGAGATATCTTAAAGATATATTTGGGATATGTGATATCTTTAGGATATCTATCTGATGTATTTCGGAAATTTTTGCTGTGTGGGTGTGAGAGAGAGAGAGAGATGAGAAATACTATCCATTTCTCCTGTCCTCTTCCTCTTATTAATTATTCTATGACATTTTCATCCATATGAATTATTTCTGTTATAGACAACTCTGCCAGATGTACTTTCCTACTGGCCAGCTGGTACTTCTGTGCATGCACTTGAACATTATTACCAAAATGCTCAGATGAGTGAGTTATCCGGAAATATCCGTGTATAAAGTCCCAGTACATCGATATAAATTAATAGAGTATACAGAGTGAATCAGAGTCGTTGAACCAGCTTTTTATCCTATGAGAAAATAATTGACTGCACACGTTATAATTCAATTAGGTATGAAGTCGATAATTTTCTCATAGGGTAAAAAGTTGGTTCAATGATTCTGATTCACCCTGTATATACATATACAGGGTGTCCCAATAACTATTTATAGCACCTAAAATATCTTCGAATCTAAGGTCCAAAGAAAAATTTGTATAACCAAAATTGCACGATATGAAGGAATGTATCATATGGTTATAATAATTTTTATCCAGATGCGCGTTTCAGAGATTTCAAGGTCAACTTTATTTCTTTTAATGAAATTATATGATTTCTTTTACATAATATGATTCCTCTAGTTATTCTGCGTATAAAAATATTAAAGTAAAAGTATCGAAAAATCAATAATTTACGAGATATTTTATACTTTATTCTGGCACATATTGGCATAAATTTTAAATAACTTTAAAATATTTTTTATATCATCAAAAATAAGAAATATTCAAGATGTTCGATTTGAGTGGACTACTATGTATATTATTAGTAGAATCAGTACAAAAAATTATACCTTTTTAAAAAAGGTAAAAAAAGGTGCTAAGAAAATGTGCTTCTCGAATAAAACCTAAGTATCCAACCCAATTAATAATAATCATTTTGATATGTTGACCCAATTAATAGTAATCATTTTGATAAAATGATTACAATAGTAGTCATTTTGAATGTTGGCCGTTACAATATTCGGAACGATTGTAGTGAATTTACATCGCTAAATATGAATAATTTGCGGATCTTTTGTCTTTCGACTTTGATTGATTTTTGATGTTCATGTCTTTCATGGCTATGTGGATTTTTATCTGTTATTCATTGCCACTGGAATTGTCAACCATTGCCAATTGAATAAGAAGATTGAGTTGCCACTCTGACGTCTCGCCATGAAGAAGAGAGAATTTTACAATATACGTTCAGACATACTGATGATGGCCCGGAAGCAGGCCGAAACGTTTATGCATAACTAATTATACTATATATTTTTCGACAATAAACGATTTTTATTTTCGCACTAACAACCGTGCTAAAACTCTCATTAGTCCTTATTCGTTTTTTGACATTCTCGAGAGTTTGGTTACTTGTTTTATCTAATTAATAGTAGTTTTAATTTTTCTTTTGAAAAGCTCTCGAGATAAGCTAAGAATAATATGCAATGGAAAATCGAGGGTTCCATTTAAAAAATTCAAAGTGACTTGCCCTGACCTTCACAACGTGACTCGAGGTCAAACCTATAATACTATCTTATGTTTCCCTCGAAGTCATAAAACTTTTGTCTGAAACACTTTTCAATTTAACGTTTCTGAGATATTTGAGTGGATCTTTTAAAATGGAACACCCTATATATACATATACGTTTAATCCTTTTTTTATAAATGTAAGATTTGAATACATATTCAGATACATATTTTTACGATTATATTTTATGATATCGATTGTTACAGATGATTTTCGAAGCTATGATTATGGAACAGCTGAAAATTATAAACGATATAAACAGAAAACACCTCCAAGATATGATCTCGAAAAGATTACTGCTCCGATGATTTTATTTTACGCGGCAAATGATATGGTTGCCGCAAAACAGGTAAAAATTTAGTTTTTAATTGCTTAATTTTTATTCATAAAATGGCAAAATTTTTTATATGTATATAACGAAATGGTCATCACGTAATTGTGAACAATATAAAGAATCTAATTGAATGCAAAATAAAAGGAACATAAATAAAAAGGAAAACAGTTGATTTATATAGATAATTTATTTTCTGTTCTTAATATGTTTAAATTATCTCGTTATTAATACTGTTCTTTTATTACATTTTTGATTTTCAGAATGTGTTCGAACTTAATAAACGCTTACCAAATGTTTTTTTAATCGAAAAAGTCCCACACGAACTCTTTAACCATGCAGATTACCTATGGGCAATCAACGGAAAAACTCTTTTATACGATCGTATATTAGAATTAATACAAAAATTTTATGCTAGTTAAAGTATATCCATAAAATGAATTTAATTAATGAATGTAAATTAAGTTGAAGAGAAATCCTAATTTCTCTTCTATATAATTTGAAATACTGGTAAACGAAAAAAATTGCTAGAAAAATGTGTGTGTGTGTGTGTGTGCGTGTGTGTGTGTATGTGCGCGCGCGTATACACATTTTTTTTAATTTGCATGAAATTTGTCAACTGATATAAAATTATTGTTTTGTTGACTATTGTGTGATAAGATTAAAATAAAAATACATTTAACATTGAATTAATATTAATTTAAATCATAAATGATTAAACGGTATGTAGATTGTACATATTTTTAAAGGTGCATACCTTGCATATCCCAATTTTGAATCGCTACCTAGTCTTGTTGTTTGAAATCACAAATCAGTGCTACTTTTGACGCTTATTAAGCGAATAATAATCTCTATATTTTGAGATTATTTCAAGTAAGAATAAAGAAAACATTTATTCGAATATAATGCATTGGTGTTGCTCCGATTTGATTCTGACATGTTTATATGTACGAGTATATTAAAAATGCATTATTACAAATACTTATTTTTACTTAATTATTATAAATATATGTTTACATTATTCAATGAATACTACAAATCCCAAGAAAAAAAAGAAGAGTCAATTTTATTTTCTTTAACTATAGCAATCCTAATTAATCATAAATATGTGTGTATGTGTGGTTAAATAAGAAATGAAATAAAGATGTATTTTTGCAAAGAGAAGAGATATTTTCATCACATAAGATATATGAAAAGTTATCCATCTGCATCGCAAAATATCATTAAAGCTTCTTCATCTATCACTATAACCTCTGCATTGAATTATAAATGAAGGTTGAATTGTAATTCGACATGTAATTTTTTGCTTTGAATGTATGCCACAATTCGATAGAATTGGACCAGAAATTTAAATTGATCAAAATTACATGTTAAATTATTGATATTCATATATGTTCATCTAAAGAAATGCCTTGTCTAGAAAATTTATAAAATAAATAATTTAAATTTGTACATCTAAATCCAATTTTGTAGAAAAAAATTGAAATAACTATTTCTTTAATATATATACAAAGGATACAATTCATCATATTTTTACAACCAATATTACATATCTTTTAATTAAATTTCTCGAATTAAAATTCTATTAAAATAAGATATCAACTGGTAATTAAAATTTAATTTATTATCTATTTGTGATCTTTCAAAACTTGATTTAATAATTCAAAAACTATTGATATCTTTTTTTTTATTTCTATACTTTTATTAATAAAAGTCCATTTTAAATTAAGAAAAAATTTTTCTCTTTTTCATTATTCGTTAGTTAATTTATTTCGACATATTTTGTATAAATTAAAATCAGAAAGTTTGTTTATTCGACAAAAAATATACATTCATTGTTTAGAGTTTCATTAAAGATATTTGTTCATGTATCTCATAAATTAATTATATTCGAGTTTGTATATTTTTAATCTATCGAAAAAGAGCAGTTTCCCTATTTTTAATCTATTTTTCAATTTTTAGTTATTCAATGATTTAATCCATATATGTAGAATATAGAAATGCCACGTGTGTACAATCGATCCCTAGAGCAATAAACCAAGAGATAATATAATAGGCTCTCTATGATAAGTCATTACCTAAGCTTTAAATACTAAGCCACAAACACAATAGGTGTAGTAAGTCTTAAGCCTTAAGAAATTGACCAATTATAGCCGATTATTCTTTTCACATTCAACTGTGAATGATAAATTTCTTAAAGTTTAATCTATTGTGTTTGTGGGCTAAGGTTTAAATATTGGCTTATTGTAGAAAGCTCATAACAGAAGGTGCAAGAGATAAAATCAAATTTATATACGGAAAAGTTCAATTGATTAAAAATAATATATAGTGTCAACTGTATTAAGACTTACGCGGAAGTTTATTTACGTATCTCTGTGTAAGTACGAGTATGTGCGTGTACGTGTTTAAGTTAATTATCGAAATTAATAATTAGATCATAAAATATTCAAATCATTCGCATACAATATATCTTATATATAATATATATTTATCTGACTTATGTGCATGCATTATATCTTAAAACATACTGCTTTACGGTTTTACAAGCACAAGAAATAAGAATTTTTATAAAAAAATTATTTCAATATACACATCTTGCTAATATAACAAGTTTCTTTTTTGTCGGCAAATGAGTTTTCTGCTCATTATGGTTTAAATTTTTATGCGTAATTATCTATTCATTATGTAACTATCATATCTTGACTGTATTATTTAACAAAGAACACATGCGAACCCATGTGGATCGCCATCTTAGGAAACAACATGCTGCAGCAAAGGCAATTTTTTCAGTACTAATTATCAGCAGTCGCATTCAAGTGTACAATATCAAATTTGTACCTTGTCTTGACGGTTCAGTTTCTCAGGTTTCTCAAGTTTTCAAATCTTGGCAATATAATCAGTCCTAATTAACATTTCTTTTCACAATGTTTAATTATCTAAAATGTATAACTTCTACGGCATTTTAGACCGTGCATTTCAATAGTGTTAGCCAAATGTTACAATGAAGTATCCGATGGTGGTGTACTTTCGTGATGACTAATTTGACTTAGAGAATGTTGTAAAGCATCAGGCGTTAACCATTCCTTTGGCAAACAACGTTGGAGAAATGGTACACATGAACTAAAATAAGCCAGACGATTTACCCAACCAGGTATCTCCTGTCCACATAGAATCTAAAATACATTGTATTAAGTTCCATTGTATTTTTTATGTGTGATTTGCTCATTAATATTATTAAAGAAAGCAACGTACTAATGTGAATTGACTGCTGAAGTGATTACAGTTTTTATTCATGAGATGATAACGGTCTCCTCTAAAATCTTTGCCTAATTCTGTAATAATTCTTGAAACATCTTCTTCCGTAAAATCTGTATATCCAATGTGAACAGACTGTCTATAAAATAAAAGAATCGCATTGATTTTTCATGGTACTTGAGAGAATATATAAGCTTGATTTATATTTATATAAAAACTTTACCTGTATCTAAACTGTTCGCCTAGTTCGTCAGCCACTCTTGGAGCAATTTCAAAAATGCCACTTTTTGGTTGAGCATGACCACCATATGCATATTCTACAGCAGAAATATATCTAATATATTGTCAAATTTTTGGTTTTTCGTAATTGTACATACTT
Source organism: Trachymyrmex cornetzi (assembly GCF_001594075.2). Lineage (NCBI taxonomy): Eukaryota > Metazoa > Arthropoda > Insecta > Hymenoptera > Formicidae > Trachymyrmex > Trachymyrmex cornetzi. The sequence goes on along the minus strand of NW_017298663.1, from coordinate 279,618 downwards.
GCTTTTTCTTAAATATATCATATACCTGTTCCATATATTTCCACTCCAGAGTGAAATACACCGAGACCAATGGGTGTAGTATATTCATTTATCCAATACTATTTACAACAAAACATATAATAAATTAAATCAAATGTCTAAAAACAGTGTCTGATTATATATTCTTTTTACAAGTAGAATAATTTGGCTCTTGTAGAAAACTGATTAATAATAAATAAATTTATCAAAAATTACCATTTGACAAAGCGATTCATAATATTCATTTTACTTATAATACATTGAAAGCAGTAACTTACCATATCATAAACATTAAGAATGATTGGCTCACGTGCCATTTTTGGGATCAATTCCTCACTATCTTGTGGATAACCCAAACAACTGGGAAAGGAGAGATTACAGTTAAGGCCAGACGAAAACATCATTGGAAACTTGTATTAATCCACAGATTAAAGTTGACTATTAATGTCTTAATAAACCTAACAAATAAATATACAATTTTATTTTTCCACAGTCTCTATATTCACAGAGAAAAATATAAATTAATTGCTATATGACGATTGGTTTAAGGAGGTAAATAGTATGAAAATATAAGTTATATAAAAATTATAAAAAATTGATTCTTAGATCATTCTCTGTATGTGTTGAGAAAATGTTATATTTACATACAATATTTTTACAAATGTGTAATAATACTAAGGATATGAGGATTATCGCCATGTCGTGATTCATTATCAATGTCAATGTTTTGTAAACCTTGCCATTCACTTCATCAGGACAAGGAGCACACTGATACTGAATATCAATGTGCTTCTCATCCTGATGAAATAAATGGCAAGGTTCATGCAATAATGGCATTAGCAATGGATCATAACCCACAAATCTTTTGGCACTCCTGACAAAAATATCTGTGAAAGCCTCAAAAGTAATATAAAGGATAATAATATATGTACATATACAGTAGCTCTCTTTTAACTTTTTACCAACAAATTCTTTGGACAATTTGGAGTTGTTTTCATTAACAATGACAGGTATATATAGATAAATATCAAGCAAAATGATAATACCTTACAACATAAACTCGACACTAACACAATGCTTTGTGTTTAATTGCTAGATACATCCATTCTTGTAAGACTATGTTTTACTATTTGCGTGTTTGGATGTTATTCTCTCTGTCTCTCTCTTGATTTTTTAATATCAAACAAGTTGTCTTTATATTAAATATGGCACATCATTCTGATGTATCATTACAGTCATCTCTACAACTGTAACATACAAAGTTGATTCACTTCATGTTCAAAATTCGAAAATTTCTTCGAGTAATAAAGAACCACCTTTACAAAAAATCAGATATCACTGCGTTTGCGCGACCATCTGCTTTAACCACGTTTCAACACAAATAAGATTAACGTAAATAAGGGATATGTTATTTACTAACTGACATCCCATTAAATTCCTTGAAGTAATGCACAGCAAGTTTGCAAGGTTGTTATATAGATAAGTAATTTGTGTACTAGTATGAGATTAATATCAGTATTGATCAATATAGACCGCTGTTAAAAATTTTGCAAACGATTCTCCAGCGATAATTTTTCTCCGAGATACATGAATGTTACTACTCGCAGCTGCTTCTTGCTTGGTCTCTTGTATCTCAACATAAGAATGTGTTCATGTATTTGTCAATCCGCGTCATCTATCGAAATACTTACAAATCTCTCTGCTTATAAGCATCTAGTTATATTTTCCATACCATACTTTACACTAGCGATTGGCGACATGGGGATTGCGTCTGCGTCGTGTATGTATTAAAGCCCGTCTACAATACACGGAGTAAGAAGTAAGAG
>NW_017298663.1:272857-277568 GCF_001594075.2 Trachymyrmex cornetzi | reverse complement strand
TTAGCCCGGATCCTCATACGGGCAACAGCGCTCTGACACCGAACGCTGATTGGTGAAAAGCCGGTTGTGGGAGTAAAATTTATCCCCACAATTGGCTTTTCATCAATTAGCGCTCTGTGTCAGAGCGCTGTTGCCCGTATGAGGATCCGGGCTAAGTTCTGATCGAGCACTTTTAGCACTCGACATCTTCGCTTTCTCTCTTTTTAAGGCAAAATATATATCTATCTAATTTTAAGTATAAAAATATTTGGGGATTTCATTCAACGCGACAGACCTAATGCATTGAAGAATGGTCGCGTTCAGCAGTCTCAACTGTTGTGTGCGGATCCGTGAGCGCTCGCTGCTATTGGACGATCTAGAAGAATACACCAAACTAGCGAGGGCTCACGGATCTGCTCCACACAGTTGCTGCTGAACGCGACCATTGAAAAGCGTTGAAAGCGTCCAAATCGATCGCAACCAGAAAGTAGGTCTGTTCTTTTTAGCTAAAGTTCTTGCACGGTTTATCTTTTCTCTTTTTCTCTCTAACGTAGAGAGAAAAGGAAGAAAAATGAACTGTGCAAGAAGTTCAGCTAAAAAGAACAGGCCTTGTGATTATCGCACTAGTATATATACATACGTATGTACGTAATTTATCAGCTGATTTTGTTAGTGAGCTGAGTGAGTCCTGATGGGCATTTTCTAAGAAAATTTGTTGACGAAGCGTGAATGGTCAATCCTATCAAATTTGAATGATAATGATGGGTCCTTTACAGATAATTGCGCGAACCGGAAAAATCGGTATGATATTCAAATGAATTTTGTGACAAACCTGATCTTGATTGTTCTTCCGTTCTTTCTTTTTCTTTTTTCATTTTGAATGCTTTTTGTTTAGTGATATACAAATCAACATAAACCTCTTATCGTTTTTGGCATTCAATGAATAATAAACGACTTATATTGATTTATATTGACTTATGCCTGTTTCTACCAATGCGGTTTAACTTTAATTTCGGTTCAACTAATTCTTTATCTTTTTCTAGTTTTAAAAATAAGAAAAAGATGAAGAATAAGTTGAACCGAGATTAAAGTTAATCCACATTAGTAGAAACGGGCATTAAAGCATTATGTATCTCTCTACTTGAATGTAGTGCTATGTAATTTATTTTAATTAGTACATCAGCTGATCTTGAACAAAGCACAATTTTTTAGGTCTTCTTATTTATTTCTTTAATATGCATAATTAGACTGCCAATTTATCATCAAAATTGTTCAGTTTGTAATAAAGAGGATTTCTTAATATATTCAATAAGAAATGATAATTTTAAGAATTATAAATGTTTTAGCACCAGGAGGATTCCTTAAGATTGTTCCAAATAGTGTAAACATATGTTTGAGTCGAAGTAAATATTACTATGTAAACAAAGATAAAGATAAAACCTGGACAGATATTATGGAATCAACAACTACACATATGTTTTTTCTTGAAATTATTCGAGGAATGGGAATTGCTACGTCTCAGATATTTAGGGAACCAGCAACGATAAATTATCCTTTTGAAAAGGGACCTTTGAGTCCTAGATTTAGAGGAGAACATGCATTAAGGAGGTACGCATAGATATATAAACCAAAAGTATATTGTAAATATATATATATATATATAATGTATATTTTGACAATTTAATATGGTTTATATATATTGTGATAATTATTAATAAGATATAACTTATAGCTAATTAAATATATGTTATAACTTATTATATAATAAGATAACTTATTTTTAAGACACTTGTGATCTAATGTTGATGTTACAATATGGTGAAGAAAAGAAAAACATAGTTAAATAGATTTTTCCAAATACAAAGTATTTAAACGTTAAATTTATTTAATTTTTCGAGGATTCTTCAGGTATCCTTCTGGGGAAGAAAGATGTATTGCTTGTAAATTATGTGAAGCAATATGTCCTGCGCAAGCTATTACAATTGAAGCAGAAGAAAGAGCAGATGGATCTCGACGGACTACAAGATATGATATTGATATGTCGAAATGTATTTATTGTGGTTTTTGTCAGGAAGCTTGTCCAGTAGATGCTATTGTTGAGGTAGATGCTATTGTTAATAAAGTGGCATTATTGGCAAAAGTAATATATGTATATGTATAATAAGGATGGGATTATTTTATATTAATAAGTAAATTGTTCCACAGGGTCCCAACTTTGAATTTTCAACTGAAACTCATGAAGAAATGCTGTACAACAAGGAAAAGCTTTTAAATAATGGAGATAAGTGGGAATCCGAAATTGCTAATAATATTCATGCTGATCATTTGTATCGCTAAACACTATTGTGTTATAACGTAGTCTTAGGGCCGATTGTTCCACTTTTTGGTAAATTTTACCTGTGAGGTAAATCTGATAATCCATGTATGTAATTGGATAATCTTGCTACTTACCCAACAGGTAAAATTTATCGAAAGGTGGAACAACTAGCCCTTAATGATTAAGTAAAAAAGTGTGGAATTAAATATATATCAAAGAAAATTCCCTACTGCTAGATATATGAATATATGACATGTTTAAGTAAATCAAATAAAAGGACATACATAGTTGGCAATTATACAGTTTAGCTACCGCAGCTCAAAAATCAATAAAATTAGGCTTATTTGATGTATTTTTGCATGAAACAAAAAAACCTGGCAGAAATAAATGTTGCTCTGCCCCGAGAACTGAATAGTGATTATGTAACCTTTTCCCCAGGGTGGAAACGCCTGAAAAGTAAAAATTTTTTGTATGAATGTGTATTTGTATATACATACATAAAAACTTTCACGTTTTAGAGAAAAAGTTACATAATCAATACCCTGAGATATTAATTGTTAAAGTTGGAGACAATGGTTTTGTTTAGCAAAGAAACAACTTTGCAACTGTTGTGAAATTCGTGAATATGATTGGTTTATATATTTAGATCTAGTGAGAAACTAAAGTCAGTCATATTAAAGAATTTTACACAGTTGCAAAGCTGCTGAACACAGCCTATGTACTTATTCAGTAGTGGGTTTTTTAAAATGTTTTATCAATGCTTGTCGATAAAATGTTTAGAGAATCGCAACAAGCGAGTGTTGTTAGGATTTGAATCATGATGGAAGAGTTAACAACATGGTATGTGCAATTGGATGGTGTCTCTAAATCTCCATCTTCTCCACTGTTGACTACATTGCTGATTGAGTTAATCGGCGTTGGTAACAGTCGCCTTAAGTGTTCATACAGTCAGAAGCAATGAGGTTGCAACACTTTTTTTTCAATGGGTTTCAAAATATAGTCTACTCACCAAGTAATTGGTTTTTATTTGTGGATACATGAATAAGAATCAATCGCTTGTTGAGCAAGCTGTATTCCGAAACCTATTGAAAAAAAAATTATTGTAACCTTTTAGTAACCGACTGTACATACATATATAGAGGATTTTTAAGAAAAAATGAGTTGCTTTGTACATTGACTGCAATTATTCTTCTTTCGCGATTTCCTGTCGTATTAGCAGGATCAACAAAGAGATTTGGACAACTACGATCTCTCTATAAATCTGACAGGCCAGTATCAGACCATGGTGTAATAAGCACTATGGTCACCATGGTGCTCATTACACCATGTATCAGACTACGCATTGAAGATTGAGATTAAAGATTGAAAGATTGAAATTTGCAATAAAAACAAACAAAACAAAAGGAGCTAAAATTTCTTTGTCCTCATTGGTCAAATTCCAATCTTTAATCTTGGTCTCCTATGCGTAGTCTGAAGCTGGATTTTCATCTGATGCTACGACGCTCATTTTCAGCGTCAAAACAGGTCACGTGATCAAAATTGACACTTGATATCGTCAATTTTGATCACATGACCTGTTTTGACGCTGAAAATGAGCGTCGTAGCGTCAGATGAAAATCCAGCCTGATTTCGGCTAAAAATTCTAGAGTTTTGTTTTTACTACTCTCGCAGACTGAATACGGAAGTTAGTGCAGTAGCTAATAATTTTTTCGCTTTTATGGAAAAGCGATAAATTAATTGGCTCTCGCATCAATTTTCGCCGCGTGGCAAGCGTTGCCGCATTCTGTGTGCAAGAGCCATATCAGTGAAGTGCGAATGGCTTACGTCAGTTAAGCCTTAAACACAATGCGAAGGAATAGCGATAGTGATAGGAATAATATGATTTCAACCTATCAGAAAGTGTATATTCCAGTGTACCTGATGTCTGATAGGTTGAAATCGTGTTATTCCTAGCTATCGCTATTCCTTCGCATTGTGTTTAAGGTTTTAGGTCCAACTACTACACATTGGCTGCGTTCAGCAGAGAAAGCGGCTTTGCAACTGTTGTAAAATTCTTAAATATGATTGGTGTATATATTTAGATCCAGTGTGGAACTAAAGGCAAGACCAATCATATTAAAGAATTTTACAACAGTTGCAAAGCTGCTTTCTCTGCTGAACGCAGCCACTGTATGGACGCGATAAGCGATGAGCGACGAGCGATATCCAATAAAGGCTCTGTTTTTTCTCGTTTGTCGTTGACAAATGCGCTTGGTCCATTCCAATGGAATGTCCTGTATTACCGACTAAAATACGTACAATTTTTGTATTGCGAATACTCTTTCTCTTTCACGGATTCGAAAATCCTTTTCCAGGATTAAAGTATACGCATTAATACGTGACTGTGAATTGGAGTCTACGCTGAGAATGATCAAA
>NW_017298663.1:236087-272641 GCF_001594075.2 Trachymyrmex cornetzi | reverse complement strand
GGACGCGATAAGCGATGAGCGACGAGCGATATCCAATAAAGGCTCTGTTTTTTCTCGTTTGTCGTTGACAAATGCGCTTGGTCCATTCCAATGGACTAACCGTCGATTAAAGTTAATCAGAGTTGATCGAAGCGACTCTTAATGCCTACTACACACTGGACGTGATGAACGATAAGCTACGAACAATATCCAATGAGAGCTCTGCTTTTCATCGTCACGTGAAAAGAACCAGAGCTTTTATTGGGTATCGACTTTTGACTATGAATTTGACCGACCTTTGACCGCAATCCTAATCGATATGAAAATGCGTTACAAAAATTTATATGAATGCAATATTGATGTAGTATGTAGTGAAGTCAGTGACACGTAAATTGTATGTGTATAAGTCCTATCGAGTCGATAAAACAGATGGCTTTAGGATCTTCTGGGACCTCCTTAAAGGAACTAAGCTTGACTTGTGCTACCACCAAGCAAACAAATAGCAAAACAGTTATTAATATTAATTTCTTTATCGACATTTTCAAAAGATAAGTTATTTTTCTTTATTATTGTTACAATTTATTCAAAATTTTGTTGTAACAAATTTTTTTAAATTGTTTGAATGAGAATCATTAATGTTTCTTCGATTTACGTAAATGTTAATAAAATAACAAAATAATTTCATAACAAATTAATCACTATAAAAAATTTATAATACCAGTCAATTTTACAACAATTAATATTCGTTGAAAATTAAATTTGTTTAAAAAATAACATTTTGAGATACAATAGATATTTTGATTGAAACTAACGAAAGTTATTTCTTGTTCAATTTTCACGTTGAAAAATTATTAATAATTGTATACTGTAAAGCTATTGCATTCATACTTTATGTAAAAGAGTACAAAAGGCATATTATGCAATCTCAATGCCGTTCGTGCTGAAAAATCATGCAACAACAGAAAACGGCGCCATTTCCTTTGAATTCCTGCAACACCGCTACCGACATCGACTTAAATATGCATTACGTAAGCGCTATCGTTATGCGTAATTACAGTCACTTTCGACAGTAACATATTTCCGCTACCTGTTATGGCTTGCCTACCGCTCATCTTTTCGTTAACCAGAATAGTGTTTATTGTTTTAGTTTATTAAACAATATCTGACCCCCTTTATACACATCTTAGTTTTGGGCATTCTTACTATACCACGTTTGGTCATTCGTGTTCTGGATTAATTTTCATGACTTTTACAAGTATATAAAAATTATTAAACGATTTTTATGTATATTTTGACATCTTTAGAAAGTATTTGTAAAGTTGTACATTTATAACAAATTGTATATAAAGTGCTATAATTAAATACAGTTAACAAAATGAGAAAAATGCACTTTCTCGTACAAAATGTAAAACTCTGAAACAAAAATGTTTAAAGGAAAAATATATTTCAATATCCTAAATTTGACATTCTAAACTACAAAAAGCAAAAATAGTTTAAGTGTCGGCTGTCCAAAAAATTTAGTTATTTAGTAATCTAAAAATAATATTTTTTTTAATATACATAAATCACTATAAATTGAAGAGATATTGCATTTACATTTTAAACAATGTATTTTATTGTTGCTATTGTGTTAAAAAAACTTATAATTTATTAGGAAAATGTTCTTTGAAACATTATAAACAACATAATATTATATATTACAGACAACATTTAACACAAGGATACCAAAAATCATCGTGTTTATTAAAGGTTAATATGTTTATTAAAGGTTAATTGTTCTACGATTAAATATTTTTTTTTTAATAATTCGCGAAATATTCTCGCAAACGAGAACATTAGTTGAATATAAAGAAAAAAATAAAACTTAACTTTTTTAGTTACAAAAATGTACACTTTATACACACGATGGGTCATTTGAGATGAACTTCGGAGTTATTCTAGTTAAAGGATATGTACGAATTGAGGTCGACAACGCACAAAACTTGTTCTTTGGATGCCAAACTTTTTTTAGGAATAGAAAAGAGACCGGTATTTGACCAGGTGCTCTTGGTATTTCAAAGAAAAGAAATGCGCAGGACACGAATGACCCAAAGGTGTGTATTAAGGGTTAATACACAATTCAAATCATTATACAATTCAGTGATTAAAATAAATAATCTATTTGCAAAAATGAAATTTCTCAGAATAAATATTATAGTTTAATCATGATAACACTGTGTAGTAGTGAAAATATCACGTGTATATTCACAATTAAAAATATTTTCTACAAACTGCAATCAGCTACGTATAAATATTTAAGGATGGTAATTAGGACGCTATGCTCCATTACTGATAATGAATTGAAACTATTGCTGAGATATAATGTCGAATTCGGCTGCAAGTCTTGCAATATCCCATGGGATTCAGGTGCATATGTACGCATACATGCTGCGTTGATGCATTCTCGCATGCACGTGCACTGAATAAAGAAAGTGTCCGCGATTTTCTATACGCCACATACGTTTATATAGGGTGATCTAAAAATGATAATATAATACGCGAAAAGATTATTTTAGTTGGGATTTGAAATTGACTTCTTCCCATCAACAGTAATTTAATTTTATAAATTCTCGCAAATTATTTTGTATCATATAATATCTATTAGATGCATTATATGGCTATAAAGTAGCATCTATAGGAAATTTAATTCACTAAAAGATACTAACGTTTTTAATCATTTATGATTCCGAAACGATCAATGTCTTATTTTTATGATTTTTATTTAATGGTAATCTGAGATGTCATACCAATTAAATAAATATCTAAATATAACAATTTTTGGACACTATATATGTATATACAATCTGCTTACAATGTGCTAATATTCAATACGAGTATTCACACGAGTTGTCCTTACATGCTTCGCAAAAGGGAATGAAGATCGAATAACAATATAACGTACATGAATAACAAAATATTTCGCGCAATTAAGCGAAATAAATATTTCAATTCATAATGTCAGATATGCAATTTTAATCACGATAGAAAGAAAAGAATAAATAGATTTGAATCAAAAAATTTATTTACTCATGTATGTCTTACCATTAATTTTGATTGATTATTTATATCTAGATTTGATACTTTTTGTAAACAATAATAAATGGTTTGGAGAACGAGTAAGGGTTACTTGATTTGATCAAATTCCGATTATTTTAATCGATAATTAATTCAATTGTGTTTCGTACCAAATTTTATTTTATTTTCGAACAAAATTTTGATTATATAATATATATACAATATATAATACAATATATAATATATATACAACACAATACAATATATACAATATATACATAATATATAATACAATAAATAATACAATATATAATTCGTTATTTCTAAACTAGGGTGCGGTTAAAGTCTCATTACAAATGCTTTGAAGCATTTGATTGACCAATCAGTAGAAAAAATTATACGAATTGGTCAACCAAAAATTAGAGATATAGGTCAACGTAATGCTATAAATGCTTCAAGCATTTATGGCATTATTTACGTTGACTATATCTCTAATCTTTTCTATGTGTCAAATAAAATTAGTAATAATAGTGAATAAAAATTCTATACGTGTTAACCAAATAGCACGGATATCACTTGGAATGTTAATTATCGATTAAGTTAAATGGAATTATAGGTCGAGGTCACTTGAACTCGTTCATTCGCCTCGTTCAATCTATCAACTTTGCGCAAAATAGCCATAAATTAAAATTGTTGCATAAAATGTAGAGACATAAAGATATCAATCGGTAAATCGTAAGCTGCCATATTGAATAAGACTCATGAGTATTAGATATATCGGATTATGCGCGGCAATGCGATATCCACATGCGCGCACTAGGTTTTGGCGAGTATAATCTCCACGATCTCCACACAGTCCACACTCGCTTTACGAAACGAACAGCCAGACCGAACGTGGATGACGCATGCGCGACCGCACTGCAACGCAACGTGCGCGCCAACACAGGCCTATTCCGAAGAGCGGACGCGCAGCGTACGTAGAGCGTTCCTATGAAATGTGCCGGTTTCTCGATAGTGGCGGCCATTTTGCCATTTGCATGATGTCACGGTGTGGCCTACTTCTGAACGGCTCCACGTGCGGAGGTCGTCGACCTAGGTTCTCTCTTCTAGTCCTCTTTTGCCTAGCTCTATCCCCTCACCAAACTTTCGAACGAATAGTGCGCGCCTTCGAAAGATCGCCGATGTACGAGAAAACAGGTATATCGCGTGTTGCATAGCATTGTGTAATTTATATCTTTTCTCTTTGAAATTACGATATTTTCTAACTTGAAAAAGAAAGAGAGAGAGAAGTGAATCAAATAAATGATAATCTTTAGATGTAGTATCGTTTGATAATAATAATCTGAATATACCTATCAGTATTGTGCGCGCGCTTAGATAATTAAAAATTATCTAGATATAGAAAAGATAAATCACACAAAAATGTATCTTAGATAAGATGAAGATGATTAATTTTTCATCAATCTAGATAAAAGGTAAAATTTAAAAAACTTTTATCTAGATAATTTTTAAGATAATTTTGTTTTAACTATTAGATAGTAAAACGATTTAAAATACAAAAAATATATTTATATTTTCATTAATCTTTATTTTTAAAGAATAAAAGTTTTTTGAACACATTTCGCATCTGACAAAACGGTTTCTACGTGGAATTAATATTTATTTATTAATTCCACAACTAAAAAAGGGCGCTCTACTGGCGCTGACGATGGCGATGATGTGTTATATTAAAAAAAAATTTAACATGTGTGAATATAAATTAAGAATATCTAATTTCTTAGATTTTTTTTGTCTTCTAAATATGAAAATACTTCAATGTTGCTTTGAATTATGACCGATATATGTCGTACTAATCCCAATTTTTTTTATCTATTATATATCACGAAAAAAATCGTCATTACTACTACTACTAGAATATTTTTTACAATGCTCTTCTACAATCTTAGTTAATTTGAAAAAGATAATATTTCTTTTATTTCTAAGATAAGATAAAGATAATCGATATTCTTAATAATTTATTGTTAGATAAAGCCATTTTTTTCATCTAGATAATTATTTAGATAATTTTATCTAGATAACGGAAAATATTGCCTATTATATGCTTAATTAAAAATATTATATTTCACCTTTTTGCAAATTCATTTTTATACATCATCCATACTCTCCTCATCCAAGTTCTTGTAATTATTGTTTGTACTTTATTCACACAAATGATGTTAATTAAATTGAATTAATGTGTGAAATAATTATATATGTATATCGTAATAATATGATTGATTAAAAGTTAAATACTATTTCCTTTCTCTTTCTTAAGGTCTTTCTTAAGGTCTTTCTTAAGGCCTCTATAAGGTCTCTATTCTGTAATAACTGTTTAACAATGTCGGTTATATTGTCATTGCGTAGCTTATTTGCCACATATATAAAACGTATACATGTATGAAGTAACAATATAACATCGACACTGTCATTACGAGTACAGAATAGAGGCTTGCAAGAGCATATTTGAAAATTTACACATAATTAAAAGATGCATCGTATAAGTTGTACCTACAACTTTTATACATTATATAAATTAATATTATATGTATATTTACCATTATAAACTTATCATTTTATCGACTATACTTACAGGATGTCCCATCACTGACGATAAATGTTTTAAAGATAAATTCTTTGTAACATTTTAAGACGAAAAGTTTAATACCAAAATGTCAAGGCTATGATAGTTTTCAAATAAGAAGAGTTTAAACATTACAAATGATGGGGGGAGAAGGGGGGAAGGAGTTAAAATTTCGCGTACTCAGGGATGGCAAGCTGGTCAGTATGAAGGTGCTTCCTCGAACTTCATGTCTTTGACAATAACAAAATTCAACATCTTCACACTGACCATCTTGCCATCCTTAAGCGTGCGAAATTTTGGCCATAATCTTTAAACTTTTCCTAATTGAAAACTACCATAGTCACGATATTTTCATACTAGATTTTTAGTCTTAAAATGTTATAAAAAATCTGTCTTTAATATATTTATCGTCAATGATGAAATACCCTATATAGGTATGTATAATAATAATAAATATTGTATATGAATATAATTTATAAATGTTTAATATATATATATATATATATATATATATATTTTCGTAAGAAAGATATTTCCACGATAAAGAAAAAAATATAATTCGAAACAAAAAATAGTATTACTAATGTAATAAATTAAAAAATTTTAGAATGAAAAATGTTAAAATAATTGTTGCTTATCGTCGATTTATTGAACGATTGTATTTTTATGAAATCGCGATCTTTTTTATAGTCATAATGTATAAATCAAATTGGTGTAGCGAATAGATTTCTCAAATTGAAAAACGTTATGTAGAAAAGGCCGCCGTCACTTTCGAATGTGGCAACCGCTTCGCGACCTCCGCTCTTATGTTCCTGTGAATGTTCAACAAGAGTCTCTTATGCAATTGAAAGATTAATCATCGAGAATATGGCTGGTTTAGCACTACACATTTCATACTTATTGTTAGGTACTAAATACGTTTGATCGATGTAATATGCCAAAATCGGTTTATATATTCGGACTCTTGTATTGAAAATCGGCTTGTACACAAAATATGTGCACGACAATGGATGCATAATTAAATTTCTAATAATCAGCAAAAGTTATGCCGTTCTAGACTTCGCACGAGCGTTATATGTGAATAACGCTGTAATACTCACTTGACGAATTAATTTGTGGAAATATACATTTGCTGGAGTATACCTGTAAAACCTATTTTTTATAATTTTTATATTTTATATACAGAATGACAATCAAAAAGTTGCTAAAATTAAATAACTATTATTTTGTAATGAGTGAGCAAAATAAAACGAAATAAAGAATACAGAAAAAATTCCCATAAATGTATATTCTTTTTATACACTATAAGCTAAAATAATGCTTCTTCTACAAAGTATGTTATGTTCAATTAATTTTATTCTGATCAATTTCATTACAAAATAAGAGTTATTTAACTTCAACGACTTTCCATTATTACTCTACAAACTATCTCTCAACATAGATAATATTTTCTTATTAGAAACATTTTTATTGCAAAAATAATACTTTTGTGATATATAAATTAATATCATTATATATTATGTAAATATATTATTAATTATTGATATGCAAAGTAATATTGCGACAGAAAATTATCTCTCCTTTCTAATTCAAATATGTTCATCATTGTCTTTCAAGTATTAATTTACTTTACGTACATGATTTATTTTTAAAGATTTTATTTGTAAAGAGAAGTAGTGGAAAAAATACTTAATACTCTCGATAAAATAATACTTTCAATACTTTCAACAGAATATTTGTAAGAATTATCAAAGTGCTTACAATAAAATTGCATTTATTCTATATCTCACAACGAAACGGATTTAACGATTAAGATCGACAGGTTGATCAAGTGAAGTAAGATCGAAAGTCATACGTCAGTTGGGTCATTGACCTGTTTCGGGGTTCTTCCGCTTGTTCGCTGGTAAAAGTGGACGAATGAGATGTGTGAGTGTGGCAACTTACAGTTACAATCAGTTGTCACTTAAAAAACCGACGTGTAAATACATAGTACTATTATGTACATATATGTATGTACATGATAGTGATGCAGAGCAGATAGGCAATGTTTAAAGAAAAATTGAACTATTTATCGGATAACAGTCTGTGAAATGCATGCGTTAAAAACGTTCTACGATATAATAATAATTTAAACGATAATCGTAATCATCATAATAAGCAAACAGAGGAATATTTTTACATGATATTTCACACATAGAAAAAATTCAATTCTGATCAAATTTCTAGCGCATTTAATCGATCCAGGTCGCACTTTGTAAACTATATAGTATGTACAGTTCCAGGTCATTGGGTCAAGCGTTCCTCATCGATCCGACCTCGCTATTGAAGATTCACTTCTTTCGATTATATTTATTCCTATTTATAATCCGTGTTACTTTTGATTTACTATACCTACAAATATTACTTTACAATTTGGGCTACTTTCTCTTTAAATCTATTAATATGCTCATATTTTTATATCCTTTAGAATCTTACATCAAGATTGATTTCTATCAATGTATAATATAGATAAAAAAAGAATTAATCGGTATTAGGACTATCTTATGTTAACCCACTCGAATGAAGATCATCTTATGTTTGCTCAGGACCGATCTCTCTCTCTCTCTCTCTCTCTCTCTCTCTCTCTCTCTCATTTTTAGATCTGCATAATCAAACAGAAATACTAGGGTTGCTGATAATCTTCTTTCCCTGCCTCAATATAGAACTGAGTTTTATAGACGTTCGTTTGGATTCACTGCATCTAAACTTTGGAATGAACTTTCGATATTAGGGATGCACAATCAATTGATAGATTTAAAAATATACTATTTAAATATCTAATGCGAATCTCTCTCGGTGAATGATTATCACTAGACTTTTCTTGGTTTGTTTAAGATGGACGCATAAATAACCTTCATAATCATTATTTAATATCTACTGCAATATTTCAATGTTAAATTGTAATATTTCAATTTTTTTATATGAATATATAAGTGTACTCTCTCTACTGTACTAGTCAATTTTTCAACTATTAAATTTCAGAGATATATCAACTTACCTTAAATGAATATATTTGTGTAGATATTCTTATCTTTCTTGCTTATATCTATTGTTAATATTTTTATTTTTTCATTATTTTTATGTATATATCTGTAATAAGTTGGTACTAATATACATATATTATTGTGCGCCTGAGGGATGTTATCCCAGGGCACTTTAATAAATTTACGCTTTCTCTCTCTCTCTCTCTCCCCTCCCCTCCCCATAATGAGCTTATGAGAGTATATGCGCATATATACAATAAATAAGAAATTCTCTTTTATTAAAAAATATCTACGAATAACGTCTTTAAAATCACAGCTGAAAAGTGAAAACTCATGCTTGTCTTAACTTTGCGAAATAATGACGGTTATGAAATTATGCTCGCAATCACGCGAGTATACAAGCAATCGAGCGTCTTCTTGCGAATTTATGCTATATTCTTTCAAGACATTTAACATTTCATTGCAAAAGCTGTCTGCATGCAAGTTAAAAGATATAACGGCTTATTTCAATGCTCGCAAGACTTATTAGGAAAATTAGCTAGTAGTTTCGCGAATTGCGTAGCATCGATTACATATTTGGAATTAATACATGGCGTTTTCATGGAAAACACAATATACTCAGATGTAGAATTTTATAATAAGGCAACTATATTTATGATAGACAAAAAAGATATTTTTTAAATGTCCTATCTTTTGGGACAATAAAAAAAGAAAACAAATAAAAAGTTTCTAATTGGGCTCTTGAAATATAATCAAATAAAGAACGACTAAAAAAGAGCAATTAAGAGCCTTAAACGCAGTAATTAGTGCGTGAATCAAAGGTATAAATATATTTCTAGTTAATATTCCATACGTAGTATACAAATCTGAACGAAAAAAAGAAAATGTGGCTATAAAGTCTTATCGAATGTATGTGTATAAATACAAGGGAAAATAATATTCTGATCAAAATATTTTGTATAACATTTTCCTATTTTGCGTAAAATTGTTCCACAAGAAAAATGTGCCAATATTTTTATTAGAGCTGGGAATACCCGAATACTCGGATACCCGCCTGCCCGTTCCATTACTCGTGCACATGGATCTGGACCGATTTCGCGGGTATCCGCTAATTCGAATCCCGCAGAACCATGTACGAGTACTCGAAGAACCGTGTTGATACGGGTACCCGTGGAATCGTGTATACAATACGAGTACCCACTTCAATGTGGGTATCCGCTTTTTGCTACAGATTTGTGTGTAACTTGATTAATTTTAAAGATTTGTATTTTAGACGTTTGTAATGATTCTCATTTCGTTTGTAGTTAATTGGTTTAAATTATGTTGTTACTTTTAATCAATATATTAAAAATTTTTCTTTACTTTGAAGTCAGGTGATAGTCATTCTTTTAAAAGAATATTTTATTATGAGTTGAACTACAAACAATTGCGAACAAAATACTTTATATTATATTCATTTTATTAAATACTTTGTTAAGATTCGGGTACCAAGTTTACAACTTCAAGTATTGTAGATAATTGTACTCTATGTATATATTTTATGACGTACAATAATATACATACATATATAATAATGTACCTGAGCCGAAGAATAAGGCCTATCTAATTAATTTTATTTTTTTTAATTCTATTTATGGGGATATTGAAATAAATTAAGTGAGAATCAAATCTCCATTTCGTTTATTCTCAAAAGTAAAATATATTTTTTGTATGAAATATGTATAAATAAACAAAAACAAAATTTTATTAAACTCTAATTAGGTTTTATTACATGCATATGAATATAATAAGGCCCAAATCAAAAGTAAATTAAAAATAATAAAGAAAGTAAACATTATCTTTCTAAATTAGTTTTAAAATGATTATTAATCATAAAAAAGAAATTTCTTAGGACTTATTCTACTCTCAAATATTACAATTACCTTTAATTTTGTTTGTAATTAACTCTTTAATCTTTGGAAATTTCTAGCAATTTGAATGCAATTTTGGCTTAAAAGACAGCAGCATTGAAAATTGTTATTTTCTGGCGTAAACTCTACACGTAACAAACAAATAATAATGGCTATAATAATAATCACGTAAGTGGGTCTGATTTAATAAGTATAATAGGGGAGTGGCCTAAATCGGACCGTGTTCCAAATAGGATCTTTTTAATTGGAATACAGTTAAGCAGATTTGCACGCTATTTATAATGTAAAGTCTTTATAAGACATCGAACACATGACAGCAGTTTGACAGTTCTCTGTCATAACATTCATAGAATATAGACGCAAATATGTATTTTCAGCCATCGTGCGAAAATTGTTTTAAAAAAGAAAATCCTTATAAATTAATATTTAAAAAAAAGATGTTAAAAATTTGAAAGGTAATTGATTTAAGATAATTAAAGAGTAAAGAATTCAAAAATATCAAGCGTTTTGTGATTACTTTTGCGGTTTATTGTAAAATTTGTTCCAAAGTTTGAAAGGTGTCCAAATCGAACCTTTTTTTGAGTGTTCAAATCGGATCTAGTACAGTACAATAGATCAGTACAGTAGATAACTTATAGGTCTAGTTATTGTACTGGTGATCGGCCGACCAGATCTAGTCCAAAAAATTAAATCAGTAAAATATCATGAGGTATCAGACTCAGATTGATTGAGTTTTATTGATTTCAATTCAATAATATAAACTGTCAGTAATTTTTTTTCTATAAATAGAATAAAATTTTTATCTTTAACTGTCAAATTGATCGTTTTTATTCAATACTAACAAAAATACATTAAAATATTTAAAAATTCTATCTAAAAGCCCATAAAAATAGGAGTGTCCGATTTGGAACCAACGGATTGGAAAAAGCATTTTTACATTTTCCATTATTCAGTTCAACACAAGTGAAAGATACGTTAAAATGGTCTGAAGCAAAAATGAAGAAAATTAAATGATCTTGTCAACGGCACCTTTGATTTTAAGAGGACTTTATTTACGTTTTATTTATAGAGAACAAAAATTGCAAATAGGATCCGATTTACCCCACTCCTCTTTATGTTTGTTTAAAAAAAATACTTATACTCTCTCTCTCTCTCTCTCTCTCTCTCTCTCTCATTTAAAAAAATTGATTTACTAGTTACTTTCCATAGTTAAAAAGTTGAATAATATTGTAATGAATTATCATAAATTATGAAATATTGTATACTGATAATTTTAAAACAGCGGATTGTTATAAAAATGGCTCGTACACAAGTTTTTGTTGTGTTAAACAAATATGTTGCTACCAATTCCAATTCTTTAATTTCTTTTTATCTACTTCCTATGATACATCTTTTAAGCATATATTGCAAGCGTAAAGCGAGTTTTAATAAAGTAATAAATTTAAAAGTGAGCTTTATTTAGTGCTGGGCCTTATTCAGCTCAGGTACCTTATAATATTTCGTTTGCAATTGTTTGCAAACTCATAATAAAATAGGGATTTTTAAAAGAATGACTGTCACCCGACTTTAAGGTAAAGAAAAATTATTTACATATCTTGATTCAAAATCGTTTGTAGAGATTTTCCTTTCGTTTGTAGTTGAATATTTTAAAAGTTACGACATAATTTAAACTAATTAACTACAAACGAAATGAGAATCACTACAAACGTTCTAAAACACAAATCTTTAAAATTAACAAAGTTACGCACAAATATCTATAGCATATAGCGAATACCCGCATTGAGGCGGGTACCCGTATCGTACACGGTTCTGCGGGTACACGCGGAACCGGTCCATATGCATGGGTAACGGGTCCGCGGGCGGGTACTCGAATTTTACGTTACCCGGTTTCTTTTCCGAGCTCTTATTTTGACGTATTCCTTCCTACATATATATGTGTGTATATATATATATATATATATTTAACAAAAACAAATATTTAATTATACATATCTTCCTTATATATATATAATACACGTTCTTGTCATATCATTCTAGTTGAATATATTGTAAGTATTGATTACATCAAAACTTCTTCATTGCTAGATTTCTTGTACCGCAAATATCTAACGTCGCTTGCAAATACTCGAACAACAGCAAAAGCGTTTGATGATAAGCACCAGACAAAAAAACCACTCTAAAACACGCCACTTTATAACAGAAGGAGAATAACACGTGATGGGGTAAGGGGGCGCAGATCTGTGGATAGTGAGCGAGGGAGGATGATGGGAGGTAAAACCAGGGCGTAAGTATTGATCCCGCGCCCGCGTCTAGGTTGACACATTTACCAAAAGATACGCGTGATCTAGTTTCAGTGGAAGATAGCGCGAGTTAGAGCAAAAAGAGGACACGTAGACATTGATGATGACTTCGTTATTAACAAACCCAACGAGTTAACAAAATCTTCGAAACTTCGAACATATTAGAGATATGCATGCGTTTAAATTTAAAAAAAGCTACTTAAAAAAATGTTTCTACCAATTTTCAGTACATACTGCAAAACTCTCTACTATAAAAGTCTATAAAAATGCCATTGTTTTATTCACAACTTATTTTTTCATGAAAAGAGCAATCATAGAAACATATAATAAATAGCAGATTCTTAAGGGAATCCTAAAGTGTAATCCCAACTCC
The DNA here is from genome assembly GCF_001594075.2 of Trachymyrmex cornetzi. Classification (NCBI taxonomy): domain Eukaryota; kingdom Metazoa; phylum Arthropoda; class Insecta; order Hymenoptera; family Formicidae; genus Trachymyrmex; species Trachymyrmex cornetzi. The sequence continues at coordinate 259,382 of NW_017298663.1, read as the reverse complement.
GGTGAGGTCGCTGTTTTACCGATAAAATGCGATACATCGACATATCTTTATACTGGGTGATCCGAAATTCACGAGTTCGGAGTACAGGACATATTTTATGCTAAAACAAACGACTTTTTCTTTTAGCAAAATTACCTCCGATAAATAATTTTTGCGCTTATTTGTTAACTACAACCATTGCAGAAGAGCAAAAGCTACTTATTAGACGCAATTTTGCAAAAGGAAAAAGTTGTTTCTTTTAGCATAAAATATCATATCCTGTACTCCGAATTCGTGAATTTCGGATCACCCAGTATACTACTACATGAATATCGAACTCACACATACACATTTTCTAACTAATCTTTCGTATTAAGTATCTAAGTTTAATTCTAAGTACTCAATATTGGTTGTTCATGTAATATCTCTAGTTCAAACCAAGATTGTTTTATATGTACGAAGTATAAAACTCGTACATAAAGCAAACATTATTGCGAGTCAACGTTAAAAATCAACGTAACAAAACTGTAATTTGCCGCTTTTTTTCGTTTTTGGCATTAAGTTGACCGGTTTGAGTTACATTATCGTTTATACTACAATATCGTTTATACTAAATGGAGAAGGATTTTTTAATCTGTAAAGACAGTTAGAAAAATACTTGTTTGAAAAAATTGGTAAAATAGATTTACTTTAGCATTCCCTTAAATGCATTTATACAAGGTGGTCCACTTAAATCGACCATCTGAAATATCTCGCTTATTTTTGATGATATAAAAAAATGTTTCAAATAAAAGTGAAATGATTTCGAGGGGAATATATTTTGGTTATGCTTTTTTTCTATAGGTGAAGGCGTCAAAAAGATATGAAGGTCACCTTCACTTTTTTAAATGAAATTGTATAATTTTTTTTACACAATGTGATTCCTTTAATTATTCTGCATATAAAGTATCTGCGTATTACGATAGAGGTATCAAAAACCAATAGTTTACAAGATATTTTGTTTTATTTCGGTATATATTGACGTTAAATAACTCTTAAACTATTAATTTCTTGATAATTATACCTTAATACTTTTATGAACAGAATAATAAGATGAATCAATTAATGTTAAGAAAATACACATATTTGCTTTAAAAAAATATGTATGCAAAATGGCTAATTTTTTAAATAAGCAACTATATGTTTTCTTTCCACCAACTGATTCATCTAATTATTCTGTTCATAAAAGTATTAAGGTACGATTATAAAAAAATTAATAGTTTACGAGTTATTTAACATTTTATGTCGATATATGCTAGAATAAAGTACTTATAAAATATCACGTAAACTATTTTGATACCACTACTTTAATACTTTTATATGCAGAATAATTAAGGAAATTATATTGTGTAAAAAAATTATACAATTCCGTTTAAAAAAGTGGAGGTAACCTTCATCTTTTTGGCGCCTCCATCTAAAAAAGAACAACATGACCAAAATACGTCCCCCTCGAAACAGTTCCACTTTCATTTGAAACATTTTTTTATATCATCAAAAATAAGCGAGATATTTCAGATGGTCGATTTAAATGGGCCATCCTGTATATATATATATATAACTTTAAATATTTTAAATCGATTGACCAATTTGCTTATTATACACAAAACCAAGATATTGTGCCATTGCTCGTAATTCCATTACATTACATTTAATTACGCCAAATCGAATCGAATAATTTTTTTGTTCGAATTCGAATCGAATTCGAATTGAATCATTGAAACATAATTTTTAGTTAATAACATAATTATTGTTAGAGTGATATATAAAAAAAGATTTCTACGTAAGAAAAATAATGATTATAATATAAAATTAATTTTAATATAAGTATTTAAATATTTAATATATAAAACTGATAAAATATATTTACAATTTATACTTACAATTTAACGACAGAACACGACAGAACATGTCAAAAATTGTAAATAAAACTGAAATTACAATTCAATGAAAAAGACCAAGAATGCAAGTCCTAATAAATAAATAAGAAAACTAAATTGAAAATTATAATACATATAATAATTGAAATATGGTGCTTGATGTATCGTTTCGGGATAATATGGTCTAATATTGTATTTTTAAATAGTACATTTTCAAATTATATATATAAATGCAAGTAAAAAAGAAAATTTTTGTAATTTATAGAATCCCCCTTTCACCTTTCAATTCCGTTCGCATTGTGTCGTAACGTGATATAGAAACACGAAGCTAGGATACTGTTTGATCAATACTTGAGGCTCGTCACAGTCATCGTTCTAGGCTTTGTGCACATCAATAGAGCAAGGGCAAACAAAATACAGAACAGGTTATGTGAAGAAAAATTTATGGCAATAATAATAAATCGCACAACATATCAGTAATGACAATTTTTTGATGAAGCACTATTACTTTCAAATAAATTGTTCGTTCATTTAGAGAATATAGGCGATGCACAACAATAACTATACATATATAGCAATATTTAAAATTTCTAGTAGTGAAATTAGCGATAAAAGGAAAAGCTGTAGCTGTTCATCGAATGTAACATGTGGTATGGGACACGTGCTGAAAGGTCAATGCCCCTCACCCGGATTTTATTTGATTCTGTTCCTTCCCATTCTTCCATAGATACACCCGCTTACTTCAAAAACTTTATAGACATCTAATAGGATATATAAATTTTTTTATTTAAATTATGTTAATATTACGAAAGTTTAAAAAAACATACATGTTTAACGGATCGTCTTACGTCATTGTTTCTTGTCTATTGTCGTGTTTATGATGAAATTAAAAACATATATTTATTATAAAATTGGAATGTGATTGTATGCGCGCGCGCGTATATACATGTATGCAATGAATAGTACACAAAATATTGTAAAATAAAATCGCATCTTCAAGTTCGATGAATTTTATCGCATCTACATTTGTAACTATCGTAATTATAGATAATTTACGGTGTGAGAAATTTTTCAGTGCGAATGCACTTCGGTCGCTCATAGTAAAGTCATGTAAATGGTCCGCTATTAATAGGAATCAGCCGCACCTATTTATCTTGCGTTTAGAAGAGTCAAGTGCAGCCAGCTGGTCATTCGTGCCAACAATTCGTTAAAAAAATTTCTAGGCACATACAATGCGCTTTTTCAAATATTACTTGATATTTTATAATTTTAATATTAGTGAAGTTGATTGATAATTTTCAAAAAGTTGAAGTATAATCAAAAGAGCTTATAATTGATTAAGTTACTGTACTCAGTTCAATATCGTTTCAAGCAACTAAATCATAATATTTATCAAGCATCGCTCACTTTCTCAGAGTCAAACGTAATTATGTATACGCTATTGAACGATAATTGATGTGCTTAGTATAGGATTATCATAACCCTTGCATATTTTTATTTACTACATAGATAATCTAACATTTGAGATACTGAATGACTTGCTATTCTAAATCTAAAGTTTGTTAAACTTATACAAATTGTATTAAATATTTTTTGTAATAAATTATTTACGATTTTTAAAATGCTCAATAGCATAAAATCATTAAGATGCTTTTTAAGATGCTTAAGCAATAATATTAAATTGCTTGTCAATTTAATTTGTGATATTACTACTCCAGCAATAAACTCCTGTTTAGGAATGTGTTTCAAGTCTGACAAATAATCGGTGCACAATTAACTTGAACTGGAAATTGAATAAACTCATATAAGAAATATTATTAGGCACGAAGAATCGCCTTGACCAAGTATAGCATTTTTCACTTATGTAGTTTATACAGGTTTTTTCAAAATTCGTATTATATGTACATATACGTATATGCATATATATATATATATATATTTAATAATATTTGATGATAATCGATTTATCGTGCGAAGACAGAATTATCATCTCATTCGAAGAAGCCAACAAATGCACCTCAGGGATTCTCGTTACTCGTTTCGCTCCTTTGTTACACAACCGACACTCTCAGCAACTCGGTCAACTATCGACCCTACCAAGAGCTTACTCTTCCCGTCCCATTTTCTTCCGTCTTCTCACATACTGTCACTCCCTCCTTTCTTTGCTGCTCCTACACATACACACACACGCGCGCGTTCTCTCTCTCTCTCTCTCTCTTTTTCATGATTTCCCTCGACTTCTTCATGATGCGTAGAGTTGATCATCATGTCTCTTTCCATTGCTTGCTCCGTTCACTCATTTTCCTTCGCCGCGTCTTTTTTATTTCTCTCCCTCTCTTTTTATCACTTTCAATCCCAATTCAATCCTCGTCTCAATTTCGTCGACTTCTCTGTTTTCATCAATATCAATTCTTTTCTCACTCTGTCTATTAATCATCTTTTTCTATTTAGCCTCTTATCCTATTTGTTTTCTTCCATTCTTTTTTGTGCATTTTTATCCGTCACTCTCCTTTTTTTGTTCTTTAACTGTTTTATTATCATGCTCTTTTGTCTCTGTTTTATTACCGAGACTTTATCTATTTTTTTCGCACTTGACAAAGTAGGAGGCCACGTGCTTTTAGTACCTTAGTCACGCGAGGGTAGGACACGTGGTATTGTACAATGATACATTATAGGAACAGAAAGACGTGTATATTCCACGTAAGTCTAACAAAATACTTTATATATATATATATACGTATATATTAGAAAAGAATGTATTTATTTTAAATATACATATAAATAGGAAATGGTACTCAACATTTTCTTCTGTATAATAATTCACGAAAGAAAAGACAAAAAAATTTCGTGGATAAATAACAATAATATATACAAACATATGCACACAGTGTTTTCTTTAACTTCATTGGGATCGTGTATACGAATAAAATGCACACTGCGGAAATGTTCGCAAAATATTTGTCAGGTTTATCTGATTTATATTTGTCTTAACCTTCCGCCGGTAATGTTGAACTTTAAAGGCTGTAGAGTGTATTTGTGAATTCTGATTGATAAAATCGGAAAAATAAGTAAAATACAATTCAATTTTTATGATAGTCAAAACTCGTTGTTAAAGTTTTCACAAGTATGTAAGAATTTTTTCAAATTTTTATACAGTTCAGAACAATATAAAAATCTGCATTGAAGTTTGAAGCTCTAACAATAAGTGCAGACAAAGGATGAAAATTTCACATTATCGACGGAGAAATGGTGAACTATATATTCATCTCAAAACTGAGATGCTTCCTTTGTATAAAAAATTACAAATTGAATTCCATGTCATACTCTGTTACAGTCTGAATCCAAGTATAAACTATCTCTACTTAGGTATTTAAATTTTTTAAGCTGTTGATGCCTATTACTTAATATATAATATAAATGAAAAATATTAATTTTTAATTTTAAAAAATTCGATCAAATTGATGAGAAAGAACAAACGAGAACTCGCTTCAGAAAGTTCGGGAACACCATGTATTACAAAATCACGACGAGTCGAGCATTCCGATTACGACACTCCGAGGAAGAATTGCGAAGCGATAAGGAAAGAAAGAATACGAGGAAAAGGAGAAAAAGATAAGTAACAGCAGAGGTGAACGGGACAAATCTATGTGAGGATTTGCACGAGTGTTGCTTACGTAAGCATGCGTGTAGATAAGAACGTGCTTATCTAAGGAACGTCGCTTTGCGCGAGTAACCGCGTGCCATAGTATGAAATATCATAACGGTGTGATTTCCAAGGGACAAAATATGTCTTTAGTATTAGACGATTTTGATGAAAGAGGAAGTCAAATCGTGCATACATGCGTGTGTGTACAATGTATGTACGCGCACGCATGAATATACGTATACGAACATGTGTGTGAGTGTTCACTAATCCTTTCCTCTCTTTTCCAATCTTTTAGCACATATATATATTTGTATTTAACAAATAAAGTCTCGCGATTAATTTTTATTCTTATTTTTTGTAACCGAATTGTGAAAATAATAAGTGTATCGATATGTAGTAGAGGAAAAGAACAATAGAGTACGGTGTTAAGGATAACGAAAAATATTAGAAGGCCGTATGAGTAATTAAAGTTTAATATAGAGATCACAAACCTAATATACGGAGTTGCACACACAGAAAAATATTCTATTGCTAATTGTAAAAAAAGTAATTACTCAATTTACTTTCTTTCTTTTGAATAATGATTATATCTTTAACAAAGAATATTTTCTTGATAATAATCTTAAAATATACATATCATAAATTTTAGAAACTCATTAATAATATGTACTCCAAACAAGAATTTATCTTTTTTGAAGAATATTTGCGAATTGAATTTGTTTTAATTTAATTTAATAATTTAATAATTGATTGAAGTATTAAACTTTTTAGGGGGATTCAGAAGATATTTTAAGTTTTGATGCTCTTTTGCGATGAACTTCTAATAGATTTGCATTCGATATATGAACTTTTGAAATACTTGAAACAAAAGTAATTATTATTTACGTGCAGTATGTTTTTTTTGTGTGCAGGTTTATCACTATTGTTATATTTTTCACGCATCAAAAACATATATTTCAGAAAAACAGTTGACTATTTTCGTAGTTCCCGTATCGACAATCTTGATATTATTTGACATATATATATTACCGTGTTTTTCTTCACTAATTCATTTTTAATTTACTACTCTATTTTAATTACTTACTATTTTAATATTTTATCATTTATATTTCTTTGATTTTATTTCATCTTAATTTCAATTTCACTTAATATTATTCTGTAATAAATATTAGTACTCTCTAAATTTTAATTATTTCAGATAATTATTAATAATTAACAGAAGAAGTTTCAATATATATCTAATTTGTCAAGTTTCCATAGTATCTATCTATGCACATTTGTTTGATCTAAGAAATGTACACTATAAATAATATAAATCGTGAAATTTATGGTCATCAAAGTACATCTTTTTGCCTGATCAAGGGCTGTACATTGACTATATCGGTATATCACAGCAACAGCCCTTGCATTCTGTAACTCGTTATGACAGTAACGATATTGTTATATTGTCGTTGTGCAAGATTTTATACAATGGTAAAAAAACTGCGCAACGAAATATAACGATATCGTTACTGTCGTAACGAGTTGCAGATATATAAATTCGCAATCTCAGTTATTTAACATATCTATTAATTATTATAAATAGGATCATATTTGAGAATTAACGTATCTACCCTTGTTAGATTCTTTACTAAATTCAAAATCTCATATCATTATTCTATAGCAAAAATAGAATGTCGCTTTTTATTCTAATCTCATTTTCAACGTTTTGTCTGGTATATTTAAATATCTCATTCCTGATGTAAGTGAAAAATAGGTTGTGCTCGCTCGTATTCTCCTCTAGTTGCCTACTACATGAGGTAGGGTGATCCAATTGGGGTTCGAATAGCCCAACGTGGTGGCCTCCCCTTTGAGTTCCCGCTGCGATCAATACTCACGCCACGATGCCAAAGCCAAGCCAAGCTACCGCCGATTCTCCATACTGAGGTCTTCGTGATGCGAGAATGTCCTTGACAACGATATAAATTGCCGTCGTGAAGTCTCGCGACTGTAGAATACGGTAGAATGCAAAGGTCGTATCTAAATCTACGCGCTATAGACTACATTATCGTTAACTTTTCCGTAGTAATGTCGAGCAACTAATAATTTATAAGTTATAAACACAGTAGAAAATATGAAGAGAACAAAATTCGAACGTTATAATTTAATTTTGTCACGACGCGACTCGAGCGTTGCGTCACGCATGGTTCAGTATATCGCATTCACTGTCTTGCGAGGAAGAGGAAATAAAATTATCCTCTGATAACCTCTCTTTTTTTTTAATCTCTTTCGACTATCGTGTACATGCACAAATGTTATTCGAGATAATTACAACGAAAAAGTTAGATTTTAATAAGATAATATTTTACTAATATGTTCAAAGAGAAATTTCTTTGACGAGTTCCGACGATATTGTACTCTTCTAACTAGATCTTTTTTCCTGGATTCTCCACGATTATTCGATCCGCATATGTTTCAAAAGTAGAATAATAAAAAAAAAGAAAATTTTTACCGCGTAACATATTCTTTCGAGTCACCCTATATATGTATATACGCGCACGCGCATCTATCGAGCAACGGGAAGCTCCCATCCGCAAACGAGCGCGCGAACACACATACGCATACAAATATCCGATCCAAGCGTACAAAGCGCGCACACACACGCACACATGCACACATACATAAAACGACGCGCAGAGACGACAAAGAAAGAGCCCTAGCGACCAGCAATGCGGCAACAGCGAGCGCCTGCGCGTCACTCTATGTGAGTCAAGGACGACACGTGCGGCTACGAACGACCTACTTATATCTCTGTCGCTTCGTGCGCGATCGCTTCGATACACGAACTTTCCCGAGCGCAGAAATAGGACGGTCGGCGAGTCCCGACATTTTACGGATCAGTCTAACCCTTCCTCTTTTCCCACCTTCCAATCGTACCATGCCGCGACTAAACGCTACCGCTATCAGATCGCCTTAACCCTTTCGACTGCCTCGCTATCATTACAGTTAACATTCGATTCTATTAAGTTTTTGCACTCGGATGTAACATTTATTTTGTTTGTAAATTGCATACACATAAATACTACGTATAGTAAATATGTGTGTTTTACATATTTTTATGTAAAAGATAATAAATTCCACACTCGGCATGCAGCTTACACGTATCATATGCGTGCGTGTATATTTACACGTTTAAACATGCGTTTACACGCAAGAGTATAGATGAATATAGAATAAATATTTAAAATATACTTAGAACTGATATTTTTTTCTATTTTAAATTCAGATACACTGAGAGTAATATTATTCGATTACACATACAATTGCAGTAATTCATTGTGTGATCGAGTTTATGTAACAAAAATTCCCGTAAAATAATTGAATTATAAATTTTGTTTAAATATAAGAATAGATAGTATCAATTTATGTCACTTTCGTTTAATTATTTAATTACTAAATAATGTTAATTGTTCGCCAGCTTCATCGCTCATTCAGCAATCATTGAGCGTTACGTAACACGATGATAATAAAGCATTTCTCTCTCTCTCTCTCTCTCTCTCTCTCTCTCTTCCTCTCTCTGTCTAGCGAAATACGTATTGTCGGAACGGTTGATCATGGGAAATACATATTTCACAATTAATTTTTAAGAAAAAACATCACAAAAAGTAATACGACATTCAAATGCTTTCGATGTAGGTACATATTTTACGTATTACAATTTTCATTATTAATCATCTTTGATGTGGCTAAGTTTTGTTTTGAATTTTACGTTAAACTAAATTTATTTTTGTAAATTTAATTTCAAGGAGAACAATACATATATCTAATTATACACTGATTTATATGCTAACATTATTAACGTTAATCATTAACTGTTCATTACAGAAATACTTTTCCTTTTTAATTATTATAAACGTTATTCATATTGGATTCGATTAATTGCTATACGTATTGCTATACATAGAATATTAAAATTTAGATATTCTTAAACATAAATACAATAGAGATCAACATGAGGATTCCACATTCAGGGAGTGGCGGAAATCTCGACAGCCGGGGCCGCGGCCGTCGAGATGCCCTAGATGCAGAACCAGGCAAGATCGATAGAAAAATGGGTCAAAGGTTCGGCCACCGCCTTTGCTATTAAATGATCGCAAGCGTTTTGCGATAAATTCAAGAGCAGATATAGGAATGGTAAGAAAAAACATGCAAAATTATCTTCTTTTATCTCGAATCATTATGTGAAAAGCATATATTGATAAAATAAAATTATAAATTATATCGTCACGAGTAAGCATGTAAAATTTTTATTTTTTATTATAGTTACAGATTTAATATTAAAATAAATTTTAATCACATTCGATATGAACGATGTATATGAATTAGCTTAGAAAACAAGAAAGAATATATATTAGATTTTTCATGAGAAGAGCAGTGATTTTTAAAATACCCGACTACGAAAAAAAAATACGGCATAGAATTTGAATGGAAAAATCAACTTTTTTGTTGATAAATATTACATACATATATATACGATATATGTATTGATGGTCTCATTATACATATTATAAATCGAATATGGCATTTTATTGAAAAATAAAAGTAGAGAAAATCTTAATAGAGGATTGCCTGTATTCTATTTCAAAATTCTGCAAAGGATGCAAATACAGCATCTAATCTTGTCTATGATGCGATACAAGTTTTACATAACCAATCTAGTGGCTCGACTCGCGCTGCTGCCACGCTGCAACGCATGGCCGCACCGATTGGCCCATAGGAGATTCGTAGCACTATTCGCAGCAGTCGGAGTCCAAAGGCGAACCGTACAGTTCGATCTTCCGCTGTTTCTTCTCGTTCCCACCCGCGGCATAAGTAGCGGATTCTCCGGTTCTCGCGCGGGCAGGCCCGGCCAGCAGTTTCTCGCAGTTTCTGTTCGGCTGTTGTCATAGAATCGTACTGACGAGAGTGAATCTATGTCCCCGTACGCGCGTTAACGATATACATTATACGCTGATACACGCCGCCCATACATAGGTCGTCGAGGATGGAAATATTGCGCGAGCGCGTGCAAAATGTGCGCGCGCTCGCGCTCGCGCTCTCGTATATCGATGCGCGTGTGTGTAGGAAACGTACACTAGGAACCGTATAGGAACGGAGAGGGAGTGAGAAGAAGGAAAGAAAGGGGAGGCGGGCAAGCCGCCAAGTGTGCAACGTTTCGCGCGCGCGTGAGCGTGTGTCTGTACGCTTGTCAGCCAATGGCGACCCAAGTAGCAACGGCGTCCGACCAATGGTAGCAAGCGACCGTGCTCCTGCGAATGCGCGCCATTGTCATCGCCGGATGCGGCCGATCGCGGTGAATGGTGGGGTAAAGACTGAGAGTGCGGTACGGGCTACGCGCTCGAGCGCATTCTCGTTCGTCGGAGCTCGTTCTCGGATTCGGTTGTGTTTCGCCGTTCGCCGTTCGCGTCAGTCTTGATCCGTACAAGTTCTATTCGTCGGCGCCTAACGTTTTCGAATGGCCGTTTCACGCGTGCGATCGATCCACCATCCATCCATTTTGGACAGAAAAACTGACGGAAGAGTATTTACAGTTTTTCTTTGGAGTTTTCCAAAATCTATTTTTTTTCGAAGACTCGAAAGAAAAAGTGCGGATATTAATACGAGTTCTCTGGATTCTTCGCTGGAAGGAAATCCAGTAGAATCTATTTAATCAACATTGCATCAGCATACGTACCCGAGACCAGCTTCCCGAAATTTAATCTGTTTTATTGTAGTAACGAGCTGGATCTTTATAGTTTGAATTTACTCTTGCCTTTTACTTGTCTAATATCAAGAGGAATTAATATCGAGGAATTAATATTTTCAAAAAACAATCAAGATCACGAAAAGAAAACCTAATATACTAAAGAAAAAATCGAAATAAAAGTAAGTCGAAAAACGGGAAGCCGAGGAGGTAACGTTGTGTCGCAAAGATACAAACGTCCATTTTAAAAGAAGAGGAACCAACAGAAATAGGCGCCGCCTATACGAGTAATGTTGCACGAATCGCAATTTCTGCGTGCGTGGCGTGACCGGAAGCAAGACTCGTGCTGACTTGAATCGTGCTGATTACGCGCTCGACCTCGTACATATTTTTGGATTTGATTTTTTCCTGTGTGTGAGTATCAAGATGATTTCTCAGTCGACAAAAGAAATTCTGTTCTCAAGATTGAAGGGGAAAAATGAAGAGAGATTTAACGCGCGCGAGAAAGAGAGAGAGAGGGGGGGGGGGGGGGAGAGATATCACCGTACTTGCCTCCTTCCCTCTGCTTGTGAAAGCAGAACTCGGGGGAAAAAAAATACGCGACCCATTGATTGCGACTGTTTGACCTATTTACCGCAACCTTTGGACTCTTTCTTTCTTTTTTCCCCTCTCTTTCCATCTCTACTTCCCGCGCAAGCCTGGTATCATCGAACATTTCCGCTCAAAGATCGCGCAATCAGTGCAGGCAGTGCAGTGAATAGAGATCTAGCGATCTATCTTTGTGGATTTTGTCTTACGAATGCCCGGAACTGTATTATGAGAAAGGTGAAAGCTATTTTAATGACAGCTTTCCTTCATTCTTCGGATTATCGATTGACGATTACAATTTTTCAATTTTGCAAATCTTAATTACAATTAATGTTGTTTTTAAGCATCACATTTCGTACTTTGTGAGTTTCGCGAATTTCTCATTTTACAAATCGTAATCCTCGAATTAATTTTTAATATTTGGATCGTATTCTAAAATTTTTACATTTTTTATGCGCATCGCAAGATCCATTCTACTCTCTATTATAGATGAAATTTGTTTCTATTTTCACATGTGCATTACAATAAAGAGAAAAAATTCGAAGAAAAGTAACAGACGGGAAAAGGCGGAAAGAAAACGAAAAAAAAAAAAAAAAATGGTGGTCCATCGTTGGTGCCGTGTGTTCGCGATCCTTCTCTCGTTCTCTCTTTCTCTTATTTTCGCATATTGTCGCTCACTCGGTCGACAAAGATGGCGGCCCCTTCTCTCTCTTTAGCCGACTCAGCAAGAGACTGCGAGAGGGGCTGAACTATGACGCAACTGTCGTTGTCACGTGACCGCGCTGTAGCTCCGACTTGCTGGGCCAGTGTGTGATCTAACGTTTGTTACGGCGGCCGACTGCAGAGAATACATATCGAAGAACGCAGCAGGAAGCAACGGAGGACGGAACGGTTCATCCCAGCTACTTTTCTTGTCTTGCGCGACAGCGCAGACTCTCGGTCGCTGGGTCAGTGGGGGTGAGAAACTGGCTTGGCTTATATGTAAAATGACAGTCAGTCTTTTTCTCTCTCCTATCGGCCCCACGACAAAGCACAATTTCATAATAAGCTGATGTTCTTTCTCTCAAATAATGGTATATCCGTTTTTGGGACACGCGCTGTAAAATTGAATCGTTAAGATCCAAAATCTTTGCCATCATTTTCTTTCGTTCTTTTATATAAGAAAGAACGCTAATAATAAAGAATATTCTAACTTTATATACGAGTCTCGACAGAGAGAAATAAAAAAAATTAATTTCTTATGATATTAAAATGTATAGTGACTAGAGGTGCAACACATTTTGAGATTCAGACTTGATTTCGGAACGCGTTTTCCGATATTGTTATTTTCTGCAATTCACGGATCTTAAAAATTCTATGTTCCATGATTCTGATATATAAAAAATGAGTATGTGATAATCATTGCCATAATGGGTTACCATTCATACCCCTTTACTCACAACTTTCAAACTCTTCAATCAATATTATAAAATCGAGGCATGAGAGCCAGGGTCGAACTCGAGAACGTTCGACTTCGAATCGATTGCTTTTATACGGAACAACTTATTGTTTCATTGATATATCTTTGAAATTTTATAGATTCTCATTTTGTGAATTAATCAATCTTTAGTTTCACGTAACATACTATATTTTTTATTCAATTTTGCTTTTACATATTGTTTACATGGCATATCAAATTAATATTGAAAATCTTTGATTCTGATGATATTTGAATTCCTTTTAATTCTGTAATGTATATTTTATTCTTTCATTTTGAAATTTTTCTATTTCTTAACTTCATGTAATCTTAGATCCGTGGATTATCAAATTCACGATTTAACGTTCATAATTCAACGTAGCACGGACTCAACAGTGAAAGCCGTGTTCCCCCAGCTGTGACAGACAATATTAGAGGCTCTGGGATCACGGAAAACACTGAGAGAGTACCGGCCATACTTCAGTGGATTTTTCTCTCGACATTTGATATATATTGCAATTCTTACATTAGCAAGCATTGAAATTTGCACGTTCTGGAATGTTATGATTCATTCGATATGTATGTATACTTGAATTTACAAATTATTTTAAGTGTATAATTGTATGATATTCCGAATTACTATCGCTATTTTTTGTCCATGATTTTATAAAGCGTTTTATGAGACTTCGTTTGGAGTGTGAAATTATTATACTTGGGGAAAAAGTGATTTTTAATAGTTTTGGAAACACATGGATTTTATTATATATATGATATAGTATATATATATATATATATATAATAGATATATGTATATACATATGTATGTAATTATTTATTTTTTTAAATTATTTTTTATTACTAAATGTCAAGTGACTAAAATATTGATAAATTACGTAATTTAAGTTCCGCCTACATACGGAGTTAGTGTTGTCCAAATACGTTGTTGGACTCTGTAATCACGCAAGATCCCAGGCTTAGGTCGCCGTTCACCTCCTTGTCGCGTACTATACTTTCTAAAGCTGCTTACTTTCGTAACTCGGCAAATACCGGCTGGCGCAGATTTTTTTCCGACCGGCCGGGAAACTAACTAGACCGACATGACGTTTTCACATATTTTTCACGTACTTAATTCTTTTTATTATATAGCGATTGATTGAGAAATTTCAATCAATACGTATACGTATATCCTATTTAAAAATTTTGTTTTTTTTTGTTTTTGATCACATTTATGAATTTACTGACATAATTCTTAATTTATATCATAAATTTAATTTCCATTTTTATTACCGAAATTCTTTATTTACGTCTAAAATGTTTTAAAAATTGTATTGAATATATCTATTCAAACTTCTAATTATTATCTATTTTATATATGTATTCCAACAAAATTATATAAAAATAAATAAAACTTTCGCATTGTTATATATACTTTTATATAAACCACTGTTATTTGTACATAAAAAGTTAATTTTTTCTATAAGATATTATCGAATCTTTTTAATTCAGTCATGTATTTATTTCAGCTATTATTTTAATAGAATCCGTTAGTTGGAAATGCATTCGTACACACATATTAATTGCACTATGTGCAACTCATGTATACTTATAATTTTTGTAGCCTTACTATTTACAAGGGGCAATATTTTCTTCCTACATCTATAAAGTAAGTTCTAAAAGTTGGAGTCGATAATCTAATTTTTAATTATGGTATCGACGACTAACATTGCAAATATGTCCAATTCTTTTCAGCATAATACAATTGTTAATGAATAATTAGTTGTGATGTTAGAAATTGTTAATCCAGCGAATGATAAATCATATAAACTAGTAATTTACGTGTTACAATAAAACTTAGTTTTTAAACGTACACTTATACATGCAAATGATACTCGGAACAGAATATTTCGTAGAAATGGACCAAAAGCTAAAATTTATATTGATGTTACGGTGTTGATAAGAGATTATCAAGCATTAAATAGAAAATATAGTTTTGTTATATATTCATATTTAATTGTTACTTTCCTTAATATTTCTTCTTGTTCAATATTCTTTAAAGTACATATTTTCAGGGGAATATACTTTTAAATATACTTCGAGAGAAACATCATGTATAGTTATGTATTGCTTTACATTCGAGTAAAGTAGCGCTTTGCGTTAATTATACTCTGACTAGTATCTGAATGTGTTACGCAATGCAATGGTGTCCATTTGTACACAGAAATAAAGACATATTTGAACACTATTTACAATACATATCTCATTAACAAAATTTTAAAAAATTAATTATATAAAGAAATCTATTATTCATTATTTATTTATTTTCATCATTATAATGCAATATGGCCGATGTATTACATAAGATCTAGATGACAGAAAGGAAATTGATTTTGGGGATGACAAAGGAGAAACAAAAGAATAAAGGAAGAAAAGAAAATGGGACAAACTTGCTTTGTTCAAAAATTACCAAAATTTCGATTATAGTGCATTATAAATTTTTTTAATTATGTCTACTTATTAACGAGAGGGAAAAGGGGAGAATAAAGTCTCCTATAATATTAGCAAGTTTAGTAACAGGACTGTTGCAAAAATAATGTGTCACGTTGTGTTGATAATTATACAAAAATTTTCGATTTTGATTTATCTAATACTAAAATTAAAAAAAGAAATTACGCGGAAACTATTCTTTGCTACGAAATGGAACATAAGACAGATGCTAAAACTTAAAATTTTAACGCTACGTTACATTGCGCACTCTTTCATATAGATGGTCGAAATATTTCCGTTTTTATTTCAGATCATATACCGTACTCAGATTCTATCCTCGCTATCTAATTTTACTCGCTGGCTCTGATATTGCATCGTTTTGTTTCATCGCGTCGTACTTGATTTCAGGAAAATACTTTAGCTTCTTGAAAAATAAGCAAACCAAGTTTTCACAGTTGCAGTTGACAATTTCAGAATAGAGATTAAATATTATTCTCGGAATTATATTATTCAGTGATTAAGTTCTTTTAACATCATTTTTTTTCAGCCGTTTTAAATTTTTCTTCGAGTATTAATTATAATACTATGCCATATGAAACTTTAGGGTATGCATTTTTTTACATTAAATTTACTTTCTATATCATTTAAATAGTCGTAATCTGACAGAGGTCAATAATTACGAATATTTTATTAAATAGTTCCAGATAAGAATTTCTCGGAAATGTCGAGTCGACGCCAATGGCGCGGATGACATCATTGCGAAACAGTTGGCTCGTGGGGCAGAGAGACAGCGGTAAAGACCGTGGATCAAGGAGGAGGTAGAGGTGAAGCATATGATGCTAGAGAAGAATGGAGTCAACGGAGATGACAAAGATGAAACGAATAGAAAGAAAAGGAGAGACGTGAAAGATACAAGCAAGCAAGCAAGCGAGAGAGAGAGAGAGAGAGAGAGAGAGAGAGAGAGAGAGAGAGAGAGAGAGAGAGAGCGCAGTCATGATGAAGCGAGACGAGCGAAATGGTACCGTGATATGAGCATGTAGTGAATCTGCCAATTGGAGGGGATAGAAGAAGGGGAGCGAAAGGGGGGTAGCTAGGCCTTGAAGAAACTAAGACGGATAAAGACACGCATCGTTTATGAACGGAACTCTAGCGCTGAAGTCAGCACGGTTATTTCTCGAGCTGAAGTCAGCGTACCTTTCTTTGTAGAATACATAAAGTCTGAAAAAAACCCATATTTTATATATACATATATTGGGTCGCTTGGTTATTATGTAATGACGATATTTCATATATCACTTACTATTGTTCATGTATCTGAATATTAATAAATACTGATTTTTCGCGAAGATATAAATAATAGAATATAACGAATGGAAAAGAATGTAATAAGTTTGTGTGCGAATGATTAATAATAAGTAGATACGATTTGCTGGGTAACATATAATACATTTATTTATCGTCAATACGCATATACATGCATGCGTGCGTGCGTGCGTATAATGAAATAATCGTATCATCTCTCATAGGTAGGTAAAGTAGGTTAAATTGAATAGGAAAGTCTGACGGGTGTAAGCGCGTGGCAAAGACAACCCAGCGTTACGCGCCGATTGCTACGCGCATGGCGAGGCATCAAGTGAGCATTGAGAGGAGCATGCTTGTAGCGAATGAATGCGTAACGCTGTCTCTTGCCATTGAATCGCGTGGACGCACAGCCATTTGCAAATCTTAATTAATTTCTTATATTCTTTTTTTTTTAACCGCAAAATAATTTTTCCATTCAATTCCTCTCTGTCCACAAAAGATGATTACCAGACATTCAGTATGTATAAATATATCGTTATTGCACGCGTGTGAGTGCATAGAATAGTAGGTTGCGTAATTGACGATGATATCAATTATTAGACAGTCTACTCGAAGCATAGGCAACCTCGAGCCAACGGCAACCTCGCATTCGCCAATATCAATATTACTTTGCTTCGGTCGATCGCGCGTATATGTATATGGTATACTTTTAGAAAGAAAAAAAAAAAGCTTGTGATTTTTCATGTTGTAAAGAACCGGCGTGTAAAGACAACAATTATCTTTTATCCTATATTTCGAGTATCTTTGAAACAAAAAAAAAGAGAGTTTCGAGTCTTCCGACATTTTTAATGAAAACATTCAGAGACACGTATGTAGGAGGATAGCATCTTCCTTTTCGTCCATTTTCGTCCTACCGACCCTTTACGGTATTCGTCCTGTTCAGCCAAAAGCCCACCCCGACTTTCACCCTCACCCACCATTCTCAAACGACTCCATGGCCGAAGATGGCCGCTGAGGTCATCGTTAAACCACGCCCTGCGAAACGAAGCTTTCTGCTAGAAGAACTGTCGGGGGAGGATCAAGGCAACAACTCAAGGACAACAAGCGCCGCTCCTACGGGAAGCGCACTCTGACCGACACTCGCGTTCCTCTCTTCCCGGAAATTGTGAAGCGGGCTGATGTTGCGCGTCATGGCGCATGATGTAGGAAAATTACTGGTCATCGTACATGGAAACGATTAAGTGTTTCCTCATCCCGATTCTTCGTAAAATGTTGTAAAAGATATGCGAACACGGGTTGACTTAGGAAATTTGCGTTAATGGCTTAGGAAATGAACGTTAATTCTCATTTCGATAGACGATTAAGTATCAAAATCTTGTGAAAGGCAAAATAACAGAAATTATGTCATGAAAGCAGTCACACAAAATACGATATATAATTATAATTTAAAGGCATCTATAATGTGATGTACAAATTCATTTAAATCTCTGCGCGCTAAATTATCTTTCTTATCAATGCAAAACAATTATTTAAATGTGAGTTAAAAAAATATTTCTCTTCTTCTCTCGGAAAAGAAAGATATATCCTTCGAAATTATTTTTAATCAGAAAGATGAGAAAAAAATAAACAGATTATCATGAAAATCATCAATTCTTCTCATTCTTTTTTTGTCGTTTTCCTAATATCATTCCTTTCTCCCATTCTCCTCTCTCCCTTCTCTTCCTCCAGTCTTGTTGATCCGGCATTTGCGGCAAACTAACTTACGTAAGAGAGATGTACTTAAGAACCTACCTACTGCTTATTCAAAGGACCAAGGTAAACCGGTAGACAGGTAACCAGGCAGGCAGATTAGTAGGCAGGTAGATGAGTGGGTAGGTGGGCACACGTTGCGCGCATGCTCTCGACCAAACCTGCCATACAGATTCGAACAACGGAAATATCAATATTCTGCTTTTTCCTTGCCCCTCAAGTTCCACAAGTTACCTCCATCTTCTCTTAAAGCTGATTTCTTACGATCGGCCTTCTTGCCGGTTTGGACCGAGCAGGAAGAGAACGTTCAGGGTCCTGGAAAGATCATAGATGGTTCTCACGCTCAATGACATAACTGATGCGGTACTGATGATTAATTTAATTGGTTCTTGGCTTCATAAAAACAAGAATCCGTAGATATAGTCGAAGATAGTTAAAGAAGCTAGTTAAATTTTGCAGTCGAAGAATCTCCAATACAGCATATTATTTCAAAAGACATTTTCAGAAAACTTCCTTACGTTCTAACGTTCTAAGATGGTATCCCTTGGATAAAGGGTGCTGTATTAGCTTGTGTGTAAGGAGATTCAAATTAATCAGTCTGCAAAAATATCTACTGTAAAAAATCTTTAATATTTCTCATGGTATAGAAATGTCCAGTGTTTAGAATAGAAAAACGAACGAGATGAAAGTCTAAAAATTTGCAAACTCTGAGAAACTTGACGGATAAATTTATGTAATTATCTGTATAGATGCATTGGCCCAGTTTACGAAGGGGTTGATGAAAGGAGGAAGGTGAAGGAAGAGGAGATTGGAGGCGTAAATCTGTGTCACTGCACACGCGCGCTGTTCGCACATTCTTCGTTGTTTTTGGCCCTCTTATTAAACGCGGAATCGTGGAATGTTCACAATTTTATCGCTTATATAAAATTGCATTGAATTTCATCAATAGATCTTGAAGAGAAATAATTTTAGTTTTTGTCTTTAATATTCAAATTATTTTGTAATTTATGATTTATTACGAATTTCAATAGTTATAGTAGTTTTACAATTTATTGAATTATTGCAAATTCAACGCATAGTCAACAATTTGAGTCTAAATCGTAGTTAATGTAGTTTTTTAATTATGTGTATTCTCCAAGAATCTACAAAAATATAATAGGTACCGAGAAATCGTTATCTCTTTTTGTATATTATTTATTACTACAACCTTATAAAATTATTATTTTGTTAATTTCTTCAGATATTTATTTGTAATAAATATTACATTTATTTTTTCCAACTTCTTTTCATTTTTTTTTCATTAATTTCACTCTTATATATATATATATATAATATTTACGAAATTAAAGAGAGAGTCGAAGAGATAAGGATTATTATGTCAAAAACTTTAGGACTTACACATACTTATTTATTGATATATTTAGCACTTTTCTATTGCTTACGCGTATATTTATAACTTTTAATGAGTCAATAATCGTTTTGTGTAAAGCGCAAAAAGAATGTCGGCAATTATTTTGTGCTACTTACTCTCTTATATAGGTATCTATGTGTCGTAACTATCATAAAGCGACGTAAGTTACGTTGTATCATTCAATCAAATGATCAATAAAATACAGTAAAAATTTCATTGCAAAATATAATAACTTAAAATAACCAAAACAACCTAAATCTGGGCTAATGAGAGTCAGCGCGAACGGAGGTGCGCAATAAATCTTTCACAAATAATTTTGTTAATTCATACGATATGTTGATGTTATCTTTATTTGAAATCTTGAAATCTTGAACGTTTCGATTCTCTTTGGAATCTTCATCAGCAATCTTCTTAAACCATACTAGATTTCGTGAACGTTCGATGTAGAGTTATTCGCAGGTTGCCAAAACTGTAGTGTTATCCACACGATCGCCAAACCTCATCATGAAACTTTGGATAATATAGGTATTAATATTCACAACTAAACATATTTTATAATACATTTATGTAAATTTATTTGAACTTCGTCAAATCTATCTGGAGTGACGAGTATGAACCCAGATTTAGGTTGTTTTTGTTATTTTAAAGAGAGAGAGTCCTTATTTAACATATTTATTGTTTTATATAATAACTTATTGTAAAATAATAGTCTAAATATTTTTCCATTACTCTTAAAAGTGCCTAGCATCGTAAGTTGCTATACACGCGAGTTGTTTACTACAAACAGCAATGGCAATTACGCACGAGCGATGAAAGAAAACACCTTCTGGCGTTGAATAGTCACATCTTACCAATCTTATCATGTGCTTGCACTATATAATACCATCTATATAAAATACACATTTTCAATATAATTTCTTGTTACATTAAAGAAATTACTACTGTATAATGATGTAATTTCTATTACATTTCTGTCCCGCATAATAATTTAATAGTGTTATTAGTATGAATATTTATCAAGATAAAATTATTATCATCTTTATTACAATATTTTATTATAAAATAAGCCGTGAAGAAATTATATATATATATATATATATATATAAAATATACGAAATTAAAGAGAGAGTCGAAGAGATAAGGATTATTATGTCAAAAACTTTAGGACTTACACATACTTATTTATTGATATATTTAGCACTTTTCTATTGCTTACGCGTATATTTATAACTTTTAATGAGTCAATAATCGTTTTGTGTAAAGCGCAAAAAGAATGTCGGCAATTATTTTGTCGCCATAACCGACTACGAATTGTAGTTATTGATGTTACTCGGTGTACGTTATGCAAGCATGGATACTTATGATTTTTTAGTGCGCGAGTTCTCGTCCGCTATATTCAATCGTATAATTAGAAACGCACACACACATTTTATCGAAGATCACATCTTATTAAATTAAAACAATATAATGACTATCAGAACAAAGTAAAAAATATATTGTAGTTACATACAGGAGCAAAAAAGTCAATTCGCAGGATGTACGTGCAAATGTATACTAAACAATTTTTGTGTACATAAAACAATAGATCTTTCGACCTTATATTAGGTGATGATCAGTATATTTATATAAATTTTCAAATTATAACGGTGCTTAGACATTATTATATCAACACAAAGATCAAGTATCGTGATTCGTTAATGTAGTTTTACAAAAATCTTCGTCCTATTTAATTTGAATAACTTGTCACGAATTTCCTTTCCTTGTAAAGTGATATAGTATATTATCCATTAAGATCTTTTTTAATACAGCATATGTGTGTGTGTGTGTGCAAGAATTGCTCCTTTTTTCTTAGGACGACGTTCGATCAAATAAATAAGATATTTGAGAATTTGGCGAACTCAGTATCAAAACACAAGTCACAATTTCTGTGAGATTACTGAGGTCGCTCAAATCTCATTTATCATCCGTATAATGAAACTTCATTCGAGAGACACGTCTTATTTATCCACCTTTCTGGATGTATTAGATAAAATATCCGTCGCAAAATTGTTCAACGAGGCAAATCTTCTTATCTTCTTATCTTTTCCTATAGCGCAATACACGTGAGTTAGACACACGCAAAGCATGCACCGAGAAAGAGAGAAGATCTTCATAATAACCGACGAGTTACAAAAAGACGAGAGCATAATTAACCGGCCTTGTGGGCGCTCGAGAAAAAACTGCGAGCTAGATTTAGCCAACGTGTGGAGGGATTCCCCTGCCTCGGTTACATGAACGTTAGGCTCGCCATTTTGCTTCGTCGTACTGTACTCCCATTCGATACCGGCTCGTCTCGTGTTTCGACCTTCGGACGTTGTCGGAAAAAAGAGCCATTGTCAGACTGTTCTTCGTCGTCGAGGAGATCGAAGGAAACGCAAGTAGTAGGGATAGGGAAGAGTGCGAACAGGGAAAATAATGCCGTAGGAATATATGGAATGCCGGAGAAATGTATAACGATGAAAAGAGCTAGACTCGCCATCTTTCTGATTCTCTTTCCTACCGTTTCTATAATCTCGATCTACCTTTGCCTATTTTTCTTTAAATAGAGATGACAGATATAAAAGATCTTTGAAAAATAAAAATTGTCGCATATTTACATCATCGCTTGTGTTAGTTGATAAAAAATCGAAATTAATCGTCATGATATTCATTTTATATGCATGTTTGTTCCATTGTTTCTCTTCTGTATGTAATTTTTTTGTCATTACAAGCAACATTTACTAAACTTTGATGATCATAACCGGTGATACGTTTATAATGTTCGGTAGGACAACTATTGGCCTTTATTTTGCTGAACGAACGCGAGCGGTGGCACGCGAGCATCGCGTGCATTTTTGCGATCGCAGGTGCACGTGTATTTACGAGTCTCCTTGAGAGTCCAACGCTATGCGGAAGTACATCGGAAGTGTAATAAAGGTGCATGATATACGAATCTGCTGGCGGCAGTGGGCAGTTTCGCATAGCTACTGACTCAATCTCGAATCTTATTTATTATCCCAATAT
>NW_017298663.1:213760-235749 GCF_001594075.2 Trachymyrmex cornetzi | reverse complement strand
CCGCCGCTGTGCGATGCGACGCGACGGGTTACACGGTAGATAGACGGAGATGAAACCGACGGTGGACGTACTGGGACGAGGTGGCGGACAAGGGGGACGACAGCTCAGCCTTGAAATGCTTCGTCACGAACGTCGTACACGAACGTTGGACTTGCTGCGGATTACGCGGACTCTTTCCGCGGTTCTTTCTGCGCTTTTCCCACGTCTGGCGAACATTATTTGTATGCGATATGTAGAGCGTATATGAAGAGACAGAGAGAGAAGAATTTTATCCAAATCAAAATATATCCAAATATAGAATATATATTTAAATATATAAAATATATTTAATTCTTTAAGCTTTCTTTATGATAGTATGCAGATGAGATACACCACATACACATACATCCAATGAAATCAAATATTGATTCAATGTATTCGAAAATATATATAATAAAGTAGGTTACTAGGCAAAACCTAGTTTTTATTCTGAAATATTTCTAGCTACAGACACTTTAAACCTCGAGAGAAACTTTCCAGTTGAAATATTCATTAATTTTTTGCAGCACAACTCTTTTTTTATATTCTCAGTTTAACTTATTTGTCATATTTTTCCATAGATTATTAAGTATTAACAGTATATTGATGTAATTTTGTTTTATTTCAATTCAGTGAGTCAGCTAAATCAGTTAAATCAAATTATTCTAGATTATTAACATTATATTACCTTCTTCAACATTTGTTTTTTACATTTTATTTGAAAAACTTTTGGTATTATACTGGAAAACATTTTTTTTAAATACGTTATTTTTTTAAATCTCTTATTTTTTTTAGAAAAATAATATTTTCGACAAATATACCAACAATTTTTTAAATAATATGTAAAAGACAAATATCTGTATAATATATGTATAATTAATATACGTATGACACACACACACACGATATTTGCCATGTGCAACATTCCTGTAACATGAAAAAAGCGGCTGGTAAAATCTACCAAAATTTGTGTGCCGTCCCTATAACCGGATGGCTAGACTAGACAACCAGGAAACGGAAACGGCTGAGGCGAATTATTAAGAAAGCAGAGCGGAAGAAGCCTAGCCGACCCTATCAGCGCAACGGACGGATTGAGAGCAAGAGAAGGATTACGAAGTAAGATAGCAAAGGGGAAGAAGAAAAAAAGGAGAGTACTCAGCTTCGACCTCTTGGTAGGCCTCGATCGATGCCGTTGCTATGGCAACCAGACCGGCACCGTAGTGCTCCACTACTGATTATTTATGTCAAAGATGCCCCCTTCCTCCACCCACTAGCAACCCTCCAAGGCACGCAAACGCGAGCAAACTAATCCCCGGGAAGAGGGGCGAAACGCTCGCTATCTAACAGTCTACTAGTCTATCTATGTGACGCTGAAGACCAAGAAGTTCCAAGAAATGGATAATTTAACTTGTGGCTAAATGAAAGCGAGATAAGAACGAAGTATGGATGTAATCAATATAATGCATCAATAAATCCAATGACGTAGTTCGAGGCAAAAAGTCGGTTCGTTTTCGGATATTGGAAAAAATATATATTTTATTAATTAGATAGAGAGCTTATTATTATATACAGATTCTCGTTATATATATATATATATATATATATATGTGTGTGTGTGTGTTACTTTATTTTATATATTTCTAAACATAAGACATTTTAATTCATAATCTCGAGAAATACAGCTGTCGTACAATTATGAATCAATTTAATTTGAGCATGATGTTAGCTCTGAAAATTGTTATGTCTGTCACTACGAGAAGATAAAAAGGAAGAGGAGATTGTAGAGGGGAGCGAATGAAATACATAGGTTAGAAAGAGAAGAGGGTATAAAGTAAATGGGCTGCGCGGCATATGTATATACATATACGGTGCATATAAACGCGTTCAAGTCTATTTACGATCTGGGACGAGTCCCTGACATTCATACCTAAATAATAAATTACAAAAATGGCATATCAAATTAAAAAAAAAAAAAAATTCTGTCAGAACAAAAACAAAACAACTGTGAAACGAATACATCGGAAATATATATCGTCATGAATGAAGTGTATATGCGTTTGGATATTAATATAAGGATATATATATATATATAATATATCTGACTGTTATTAGTTATATTAATATTAAAAGCAACAGCAACGGCATGAATTAATTTGACAATGAGTTGATAAGAACGAGAGAATGATATAAAATGACATGCACGGGAAGGAATAAAGCAAGCGACTGTTCCCTGTGGAAGGGTACTTGCGACCCAGTTTCACCCTCGCAAGGTGGCAGCAATCGATACTGCGCCTAAGGGCCGTATGAAACGCGATCGCAGTGCCACTGCTGCGCCAAAAACAAAAATAGGGGCTTACGCATGTTGCATTTATATGTTATGGAATGACCTGGAAAGACGTAATTCACTTTCGAAATTCATTATCAGCGTTTAAGTCATTTTAATTTGGCATTTAAGATTCCAACTCTGTCTCTCATCTGCACATGTATGCACACCGCAGCCATCTTGAATCATGATGTCAGAAACGAAAAATCATATGAATCATTTCCTCTTGCATTAATTACTTATACATTGATATAAATTAACTTTCTCGCATATCGCCACGTTATAGGTTCAAAAGCACAAAATGATTAAACATTCCTTTCTCAATGTGTGGATTATAAGTAACTGTAAATCTTGATTTGTAAAATCCATTTTTATTCAACTTCGTAAGTCACATTGTGAATCGAATTATACGTATATATGTATATATGTATATGCATGATAAATATGGACGAATTTTTTTGGTATCTATATTTCTTCAATCTATTTAAGTATTTCGATTCAATATTATAAATCGAAACAAAAATATTTTAGAAACCTTGTAATGATGTTTTTTTCCACAGAAATATCTCTTTTACGAGAAACATTTTCGAAATTTTAAAACGTTATAATGTTCTTTGAGTTTATCATACCAGTGTATATTGGTTCGCAATGAGGCGCGAAACGATTCGACGGACTTCATGTGAATGCGCGATAAGCGCACGTCATGAAAGCTAAATGCCCGCATTACAATGCTTTTATCTGCCACGTAACCGACGTTTAACAAATAGCGACTATCAAGAGCGATACTGATAGTCCCGACGGGGTACACGCCGTGCCACGGTGGGCGGATATGCTATTGAACGTGATAGAGAAATGCGATCTGCGACCGTACAGTTAATATGCGCGTCACCTATCTAAAATTGATGGTATTAGAAAGAAATCAATTCCAATACGGTTTTCTCTCTGCAAAAAAGTAACGTTTAACTTGCTTTAATTTAATTAGTTATTTTACGGTGTTTATTAAACATAAAGTTACGGATTTCTTAAATTCAACCTCCACAAAAAACCTATCAATTGAAAAAAAAAATTTATGGTCATTTTTTAAATCAGTACTAGGTAAGATTAGGAAATAAGTTTCACTGAAAAATGTACGTTTATATTTCAAATAACTAATCTATAAAATAGATTTTGCAAAGCGTATTTTCCAAATTGTGTCAACAGAATGTGTAATATTCATATAATGAAATATCACAGATATTCTGAAAACTAATATAGTAATAGATTGGCTGCAGAAATCGAACATGTATATTAAAGTAGCTATGAAATGGCAGATTCTGCCTATTTTATGCTGATAATCTGCTGTCACCTTGTGTCAACGTGCTATGCTAGCAGAACACGAGCTTATTGTGGATACAATTAATATGCCAATTTGCTGTAATATTTTCAAATTTGCTGACAAACTGCTAGAATATTGCTAACAATTTGCTTGGTACATGTATAAACGCCAATTATCCAATGGCTAATAAAGTATGCACATTCCTTGATAATGCTACTCTCGGTGATTCATCTGTTACTTGAATAGTGATAAACTTCACCGGCTGTGTAATTTTTTTTCTCATAACCCATATTTATTTAATTAATTAAATACAACGATGGGGGGATTATATTTAAATTCAGAGCATATTGAAAATATAATACAGTTATACTTGAGCGATCATTACATTAAGAACGCAATTATTCCTTAGTACTCACAGTTCTTCGAGGTACGTTTCTGTCGACTACCATAAGATCATCGCACTATTGATGTATTGACACAAATGTTCCAAATCACAGAATGTACAATGTCAACGCACAAACTGTAAAAGACTGTTTTGTTTATCATTTTTACTTTCTACACATAGAACAATTCGCTATAGTCCAATATTTTTTATCTCTACACATTTCGTCAATACCACAAATCGCACAATATCAGCTATTGGACTAACGTAAATAATTAACAATTATCTTTATTAATATTTACATGAACATTATCATTAGTCGTTTGATATAATACAGTTATGTTACGCTGTCCGTAGCCGATAAGTAATATCTCATTTTTCAAATTGGAGAATCTCAATACTGAAGATGGTAAACCGTGTTAATTACAATGAATGAATACCGAAATGATTTTAACAATTGTATCGTGTATACTTTTATCTTTATAAAAACTCGAATGTACTGATATTAGACATTAAATACCAAAAAAATTTTTTAAAGCTTTTTAACATTATCATTTTATGAAAATAGAAGTCATACGTGATCAATTACTAAAGAAATTATTTCGATATTCAGTCTTTGCATTCAAAATTTCTAGATTTATAGTTTTTTAGATTCATTTTTGGCATTCTCTCTCTCCCCCCTCCCTCCCTCCCTCCCTCTCTCCTTCTCTCCTCCCTCTTCCTCTTTCTTCTACAAATTTTTCCGATTTTTTACCTCTACGACCTTAATCAACTTATAACTTGTATGTCTTTGAAATCTCGATTGAAAAAACGTTTTGAATTTGGAGATTTCTGGTTTCTTGTTTAAATTACATATATATTGGATCCTTGAACCTTCACACACAATTCTTGATTTATTGAAATTTAGTAAGTTTTCACAAATCTTTGGCATTTTTCGATCTTTTCTTTTGGCTTTTTATCTTTCAGGATTTCTCTAAATTTCAAAGAACAAACTCTGCAGCCTTTATGCCTTTATATCTTTTGCGATAGTGGAACGATATGGTGAAGTTTAGGAAACTCTATTAAGCCTAATCTTTGTTAAGTATTCTTGTGTTCTTCAACAAATCACATCTCTGCGTTAAAGGGTCATCTACAGAAAGCGAGGATAGATATCTTGATAGCATGTTCATATTTATGTGAATTGCAATAACATAAGCAAAATGTATAATAGTGGATTTCGATTGCAGTTTATAACAGTACAACTTGCAGTAAATTTGTAAATTAAAAAGAAAATTTTGCATATTAACTTCTTTTAAAGTTCTTGATGTTTAATTTTTGAAATTGCCAATGTTTGTTGCAATTCTCTAAAATTTTTGAGAAGTCATTAAATCTCAAATTTTTTAATGATTTTTATAATTCAATAAATCCACTGATAATATTTTATTCAGATACGTTTTGTAGAAGAACATAGATAAAAAATAAGATATTGGAAATATTGTTTTTCTACAGATAAGAATATTCATTAATACTTGCTATTATTACTGTTTTTAACAGTTTTTTTTTAAATTTCGTACATATGTGAATTCAAATTGCTTTTCCATAATTTTGTCAATTTTTTACAAAATATGATTCAACTGATTTTTATCGAACGCGCAAATGTTATTAAGAAAATCATTTTTTAAAAAGTACAGAGCGCGAGAATCGTAAGAAATCTTGTGTAAATGTATACATTAATATCTACTGTCTAGTTTAAGCTCTGTGAATTTATTGTACAAAATAGTTTCAGCAGAGATACGAAATTTATACGATGGGAATATAGATATATTAACCATAATTGCAAATGTTAAAATTTTCGGGGAAGAGAAATTGTTAATCGCAAAATTGAAGCTCAAGTAATCGTCAAATATCTTAAGAAGAAATGCTTGATGACTTTTGACTATCGTTCTTATCAAGGGCTGAAACATGATCAGGATTTTCTCCATGTGCGTAACGCTCCCACATCTTTGTGTACAACATCTCCATGCCTATGGCGTACAGCTTGCAGTTAAATAATGGGCTTTCTGATCGAGCTTTCCAAACTTTAGCCCTTGTTGCTTTCAAGCTGGCACAAAGAAATAAGTTTATTAGATAAATTAAATAATATAATATAAGGCTATGAACTACTCAAGTTATTATGTAACTATTTTTATCAACAATATAAATTTTGTACAGACGTTAAATTTTGAACCGTTATTTTTTATTGAATTTTAATTTTATTAGATTAATTTTATGTATGTTAAATTCTATAAAAAGAACTATACAATGTCTTAAAGAAACATGTCACAAATGTCAAAATACTTACTATTCTCTATCGGTACCCAATCTAATAGCGATATCTTGATATTCCTGCCGTGTTCGCGCTACTAGTTCGGGACAGCCAAGAGTGTTTAATTGACTAGCTGCCACACGAGAGGCTAGAGTTTCTCCCGGAAGCGTAACTACCGGCGTTCCAGTCCACAAAACATCCATACTGGTTGTGTGTCCATTGCAAAGTGGTGTGTCTAAACATACGTCGGCCAACTGGCCTCGTCTCACATGTTCTTCTTTAGCAGCAACATTGCTGAACAGAATTCTGCCGGGCGTCAAACCCAATTGTTGCGCCGTTGCTTGAAGATTAGGTTCGCCGACCGCCGGAAAACGTAGCAACCATAGCACGGAATTTGGCACGTGTTTCAATATCTAAAATCAAGCGGTTATAGACAATTTGATGTGAAATTTACGTCTCACGAAATTCCTTTGTTGTTACTTACGTGTGCCCACATGTGGAGAGTAAGTGGATCGATTTTATACAACTGATTAAAGTTGCAATAAACTACGGCATCCTCCGGCAAGCCGTACTGTTGCCTGGTTGTAATCACAATATTCTGAGGCACCTCCTCGCCTGTAGCAGTTTTGTTGTTCACCTGTGTGGTGGCCATACCGTTTTGCACAACGACGCCATTCACAGACATTTGACACTGACCAGAAGCAATCATCGTTTCAATCGGAGTAGTAGTCGGTAATTCGGCAACTTTGAGTGAAATTTCAACGGGTTGCTTTTTGTCTGGCACAACTACCTCGCGAATCTCTTTTATCAGAGTATTCTCAATCATCGGAGAGAGATCTGTGGCATTGATTACCGCAACGTTGTCAGCTACTTTGCCTTTGTGATTCAACTTGTCCGTTAAGATTAAACGTTCCTTCAGATGAGGAAACATTTGCCTAAGAGTAAAGAAGTGTAATTTTGTTAAATGGCCAAACTACAATTTTTTGTAAAATGAGATTTTACAAGAATGCAGCTATTTGATCTTTATATAATCTTTATCATCTATTAAAAAAAATTCGTAAATAAATGAAAACTAAATTTACGTACTTATGATCGCCGATGAAATAAGTGTGTGGCATATAGGCGAGTTTCTCGCTGTATTGACTGGCGAGCTCCAATGGCGAAGTGACCTCGTCCGTAATGAGATAGTCCATGAAACTTGCGCCAGAGGTACCAGGATAACCCAGCCACATGACCTGGATCGGAGCTGGTCGCAAAGCGAAGATCTCGTTTCTAGCGCCTTTCGTATAGCCGTTCATGTTCACTAGAATATGGACGCCATCGGCATTGATGCGGTCGGCAGCTTTCCCATTGCACGGAATTTGAGAAAGATCGATAAAATGCTCGGTCTCTCGTGCTATCTTCGCACGAAAGGTTGTGCCATCATCTGCGCTAAGCGCGTAGCAGAAGATCTCGACTTTCTCACGCTCGTGTAAGCCAGGTATTGACTGCATCAAGTGACTGGTCGGATGATTACCAAAATCCGACGAAACATATCCAATCTTCAATCGTGTGCCAATTGTACGCGGGTATTTATATGGTTGTTTGTGAAGAACATGGATCTGCACAATGTTATTCATACATAATAATTACCGATAGTGAAAATATTTATAGAGTAGTAAACGGAATAGAATAATAATTATTTTCAATAAAGTATATTAATTGTTATAAAAAAGATTTACTGAATAAATAAGCGAACTTACTTTCTCTATGCAAAGGTTAGCATGTCGAGCAGCAATAGCTTTCCGGAACTCATGAGATAAAGGATAAAGCATGGAATGATGCGGATGCACGCTAGGCAGTCTATTTTTATCTAGCTGTTCAGCAACAATAGACACCAACTTCTTCATTCTGGCTTCGTAATCAGTCCAATCGCATACTATTTGCAAACAGTGCGCCAAGTTGCAATAGGCATCTGGAAAGTCTGGCTTCAACTTCAACGCTGTTCTGTATGATTGAATCGCTTCGGGAATGTTGCCGGAATCTTTGTGGATCGATGCCAAATTGGAATGAGCGTCAGCAAAGGCCGGATTGATTTGGATAGCCCGAGTGTAGCATTGTAGAGCGCCTTGTATATCTTGCATCTCTTTCAGGGTGTTTCCCATATTTGAATAAGCATCGGCAAAGGTTGGCTGTATGCGAATTGCCTCCTTATAATGCATCAATGCCTCATTCAGTTTGCCTTGCTGCTGCAAGACAGAGGCGAGATTGCTGTGGGCGGCCGCAAACTCGGGAAATACTTCCAGGGCTTTAAGATATAAGCGAGTTGCCTCCTCAATGTAGCCTTGCTCGCGTTTTATGTTGGCCTAAAGAAATCATTTCATTATAAACTTCTTTAATTATTCTTCTAGCATTTATATTACATTTAAAATGATATAATTTCGTACCAAGTTATTAAGAGAATCCGCGTGTGTGGGACAAAGTCGGAGGGCGGTATTGTAACATTCTTCCGCTTCGACCACTTGTCCCTTTTCTTTGAGAGCGTTCGCCAGATTGCAGTACGCATCAGGGAAATTAGGCTGTAATTCAATAGCGCGACGATATGTGTCGATGGCCAGGTCGATGAGTCTATAATATTACACAATTTTCGATTACTTTTTTTTTCTCGGAATACGTCAACATTTTCTTTTATCAAGATTAGGTTAAATCCATCGTAAATTTCCTTTGCAAGTATAAATGTAAAACATTAACTCACCCTTGTTCGTAATAAACGCACGCCAAATTTCCATGTACGACTGCATTGTTAGGACTAAGGTTTAACGCGCGGAGATACGCGGCTACAGCTCTGTAACAATTGGTAATTTAAAAACAATTGTTGATTTCAGATCATCTTAATAAAGGTGATAAAAGCTTAGCTTATAAAAGGCCTTAATAATATTAAGTAAACATCACTTCTCTCTACAATCTATAATTAAAAAGAAAAATTATATTTATCATATCTATCGATTCGATCGTAATTATAGAAAGTAGTTGTTAATACAGCTCCCAGCACTATAGACGAGTCTGCTGAACCTTTTAACGTAGCGCCTGATCCAGGAGACGCATCCAGACGTAGAGGGTCGCGTGAGAGTATCTTCTATTTGAACGCGAAGCGCGGGCGCGATAGTAGTCGAAGGCGAGATCACCGTATAGACGACCACGCACTGGCAGTCCATTCCTTCTCCATCCCGGCTGTCTTGGATCCGCGGATCCCAGAGACCACGGATCCGAAGGATCTTTGACGACGCGGTACGTTAGATGACTAAATCTTTAGAGACAGGGATGCAAAAGAATTTGGAATCTAAGGAATTTCGGGAAAAGAAATTGTTGAAAGCATGACTTCATGCAAGGTGTGCGGAGGTAAGGATTTTTTCAAAGCGTCGAATTCGCTTGGAGCATATTTTCATAAAGCACAAAATGTTGTGGATCCACAGAAACAGACAATCCTTCCGATAATATCCATTAGATTCACTTGGACCTAATTTCTTTGAATATCTCCTACAACTCTTTTAAATTGCAGAAATTGTATAAAACACGCTTTCCCAATACCTATACGAATTTAAAGGGAAAACTTTTGCATACACAAATTTGGATATCTATGACGCGCGCGCGCGCGAGTGTAATTTTCATGGGACCACCAATATTCTCGATGTACACGTTAAAATTATTAAAAAATAAAGGATATCAGTATAGAACCTTAGATACGCAGCTTTTGAATTCACTAATATTCAAGCGTAGAGATCGAAAGAAAAATCACCCAAGCACGAACTGCGCAGATCCTTAAATACACGTGGATCTAGGATTCACTTATCCTAGGATCTATAAATGTCTAGGCGGCAGGAATTAAAGCAGGAATTACACAAGCACGGATCCTTCGGTGTGCGGATCCTGGGAGGTGGATCAACGCCGGGAGATGCTAACAGCCAGAGGAAAGCCGTTTAACTCGCGAGCGAACGAAAGCTGAACGGGCACGCGTATCCTCCCACAACGGGAGTAGGAGGCAAAGGGCTCCAATGGGGGCGGAGCGGCTTTTGGAATCGATAGTTGTCTTCGAATTTCTCCCACTTTATGCGTGAGGAAACCTCGGAGCCAGATAACTGCGTCCAATGAATCCATTATTATCCATCAATTACATTTTATAGACGTTTTTATTTCAATTCGCTTTTATATGTATTATTATAGACCAATAAGAAAAAAACATTAAAAAATAAAAAACGCTAAAATTGATTTTATTATTATGATTGCCTTAGTCTCAGTCGTGTGTACATATATTTAACAAAAATATACTAATAACTAAGAATTAAAATATCTAAAGATAGGTATGTGTATAATGTCGGCTGCGTAGACAAAAAAATACAAGTATTATAAAAGATGTTAAAATTTCTATTGTTTCTTTGATTACGTATCTTGGTGAAAATCAATAGATCAAGAGACTAGATATAATTAAAAAAGTGAATGCATTACAAAGAAACGATTTTATCACTATTTACATGTAAAAATGTGGAAATTAAGAATATAAACGTGATAATACGCAGACATATGGATCTCTAGTAAAATCTTTGCAAAACCAATATTATTTTACTATATTAAAAATCTTGATAAAATAGCTAAACTCCTCTCTAAATTATATAAACACCGATGTTAATCACGCGAAATATTCTGATTTAAAAATTGCGTTTGAAAAAAAAGGTACATTGTTCAAATTTCTCGTTCAAATGCACACAGAGGACGATGAACTTGAAAAGGATGTTACATAAATATCGATTCTCAGTACTGACTCGACAGCTCATGCGCCATATCCGCCTATGTTCTCTTTCCAAGTGCGTCAAACGCAATTGTTAATCCGTAACGCTTACTTAAGTGCACATGATTACTTAAGTGCAATTTCTCTTTTTTAATTAGGAAACTTTAAAAACAAACTAATAAAATATTTTATTATATATACATAGTAAATTAATGTTAACACACACGTGTGTGTGTGTGTGTGTGTGGGCGCGCGCGCGCAGAAAATGCACAGAATATATGTATATATCTTCATGTTCTAAACTTGCGTAAAAAAAGAGAACGGTGCAGTAGATAGTAACATTGCTCAAAATAAAATAAATTGTGTGACTTTTGACTAGCCATTGATGATTTTATGCGATACATCAATGGAATAACTAAAGCCATTTTCAATCTCGCACAGATTTTAAAACCAACGACAACGAGAATTTCAAGACGTTGGTTGATCAACACTGTGCGTATATTTCTTCGTCTATCATTTTCTTCACAAATCTAAGTCATTTAAATTATTGTGACAAGTGAATTGAGGTAAATAAATTTTTATACTGTTCGATTTGGTAAACTTATGCCAAATCGTACTTAATTTTCAAATGTTTTTTTATATATACATTAAATGTACAGTAAATGTACAAGCATAGAAAAAAATTATCACTTTGTAAATGAATAAAATCAAAGTTTTATTATTGATATATATTATTTATATTATTTAAAAATAATATTAAAAACAATTCTTGTGTGTTTAACACATAAGTAAAATATGATTCTAGCAAAATATTGTAGCAAAGTGATATCAACTATATCCGACATGATCTGGCTATTTCGTGATATTAAATGGCAAATTCAATTTTCACAGACAATCCGCTATCGTATTAGTAGATTCTGCTGTACTTTTGGCATTTACCGAGAAAATTTGTAGCAAATACTTCGCAAAACATGTTTTTAACAGATTTGATTATCTAGGATCATTATATTACACGATTCATATTATTTAAGAAATAAAAAAAGAACGATGAGTAATCAATTTGCACAGAAACAAACCTGTCAAAAATTCTAGCTTCCTTTAATACATTCCCAAGGTTGATGTAAGCATCTAGAAAGTTAGGATCCAAGGCAACTGCTTTTTCGAAATGGTGTATCGCCAACCATATTTCTCCTTGCGCATTGAACACGCAACCAAGATTGCTCCAGGCAACCGCAAAATCCGGCCGTGTCTCAATCGCCTTCAAATAGCAGGCCTAGAGAAACAGAATACAGTTTATAGCAATTTTATTCGCGAACTCAAAGAGACGCGCGCCGCGCGGTATGCCCGACCTCCCATCGCCGCGCCGCAGCTTCTCTCTCTTTCACACGCTCTTGCTTTTCGTCTTTCTTTTTCTCTCCCTTCATCCTCTCGTCGTTAATCTCGAACGAAAAAAAATATTTTTTTTACCACTCTATATCACTTCTGTTTCCTTTCCTCACCATGTCTCTTCGTCCCATCTTCAAACGTTGTAACAGTTTCGATGTCTCTTTAGAGCTGCCCGAGAGTCTCTCCATGATTTTTTGTGATTGAATA
Organism: Trachymyrmex cornetzi; assembly: GCF_001594075.2. Taxonomy (NCBI): domain Eukaryota; kingdom Metazoa; phylum Arthropoda; class Insecta; order Hymenoptera; family Formicidae; genus Trachymyrmex; species Trachymyrmex cornetzi. The sequence continues at coordinate 223,072 of NW_017298663.1, read as the reverse complement.
ATTATATTTGTGAGATAGATAGTTACTTTTTCAGATTTCAGGATCATACCGATTTTAAGAAATGGAAGATAAGGAAAATTGTTAGAGGTTTATTAGAAATTTTAAAAATATTTAACGAAAATTGTTTTTAATCCTGTACGAATCTTTCGTTCAGGATTAAACAATTTGTACTGCCACTAGTTTAGCGAGTACATCTGGAATTCTGAACCATTTTCCAATATCCTGTATAATGTGAATGCAATAATTTAAGGATAATAAAAGTCATAAAAAAAAATATATATATATATATCATAGGAGATTTAAATTAAATTTAATATATCATGAAATCAAAGATCAGCGGAAGCAAAAATCCAAGCAGATATCTGTGAAAACAATAATCCATAGAAATAAAAATATGTCAAACCAAATGCCTGTAGAAGTATAAAACCTGCACGAAACCATATACATTAAAATTACGCATTAACACATCAATAAGTTTTCTACTACGATCGATCATTTAATGAATTTCCTGAAAACAAAAGTATACCATATCGAAATTGCCACATATGTATGTAAAAATAGTGTATGTAAATTCATAATGTTGGACGCGAACATTTCTTTGCTATATCATATCATGTTTTTTTAAAATAATTAACAACCTTCGTAATTCATCCCATTTTTTTATTCTTCTTTGGACCCAATGCTGTCAATCTTGAAGTTTGCCCTCCTTGTATTGATAAGAGCAAGAAAAAGGCAAGGAATGGAAACAGAATGAACGAGGGTTGCCTCGCGAATAGTCAACAATTCATTCTCGGATGGGAATCAGATAGGTCCAGGACCAAAGGTATTAAGGTGCGCGCTAGAGTCGTCATCTTGGAACGCGCGACTTTCGGTGCACATAGAGTCCCCGAAATGCGTCCGGTGGACTCGACCGCACGCTGAAAGTCGTACGCTAAAATCAAGTCGACTTAGTCTCTGAACTCACAATTAACGAAAGTCTTTTTTTTTCGACAAAAAACAATTTCTATTTTTAAATAAGAATAATTATAAAGACTTTCGACGATAGGATGACGACTCTAAGGATTCAGCGTGGATAATCATCGCGCGTGCCGAGAGGTGGGCTGCATTGATATTGAACAGAGTAATCCGTACCTAAACAATAAGAGGGCATTTACAGTTGACCGGTCTCTGTAAGGTGCGGAACCTGGAATTAAAGGGGAAAAAAAAGAACAGGAGTTGGAAAATATACGATTTTGTTATACTCGATATGCAATATGCGATGTAATATAAATGGGCAAGAACTATCGCGATTATTACAGCAATCTATATTTTCCGATAAATAAATAAATTTCATATTAAAGTAAATGAAGAAAGCTTATTGAGAGAGAAGAAATATAACGAAAAAATCAATTATTTAGCAACAATGTACTTGCTATTAATAAAACATTTAAGAAATTCGTATTGATAACTGATAAATATATCGGCGTATTGATAACTGATAAATATATCGGCGATTAAAAGGAATATCAGTCTTAAAATTTCACTGTGACAATAATAACAATAGAGTAATTTTATTGAATGTAACGTTGTTATAAGGCAAACGATAAATCTGAGATATAATAGTATCATACAGAATAATATCAAATCTTGTATAAAAATATTTAAAAAATTTAAAAGTTTTGCTTGTATAAAATCTCAAAATTTATTTAAGTAAAATAAAAAAGCACACTTGCACAATACTTATGAACGTTATGTGCAAATCTAAAAATAATTAACGTATCGATTATCTCTTTCTTTGTAAAATTATTTTGCGATATCTAACAGGATAGGACTTTTGACTTTTTTGTTGAGAGGGATAAGACGAGTTGAGAGAAACTGGAAGGTTTTTAGAGACCGGCCTTGGGAATTACTTTACCTGCAGTGTACCCTTCGGTAGGTTGACTCAGTAGGTACCGCTTGCAAGCTCTCATAATAAACTTAGACCGAGAGACAGTGTGTTACTGAATAACCAGATTCAGATTCACCCTTTGACGAAGGAACCGGCACGGTAACCGACCAATCTCACATTGCTCCTGCACATCCCCTCCTAGAGTTGATCATCCCATCCACAACAATAAGACAGCTGCGTTAATGTCTCTTCACTGATTACTCTTCGCCTCAATCTTTGTCTTTTATGTTTTATCATCTCTTTTTTCTCTACTTTCTGTTTATTGTGTACACAAACGAGTTGATAATTCACGTGCCTGCGAAAGACACGCTTCGCCGAACTCATCAGTCAACTGCTGCTATTTTCTCTCACGATCGCGGAATACGGACTGCATTTCTTTCTTTTTTATAAACATTCTATTATATTGATTCTATCAATCATCAGACTCTACGTGGAAAACAAACAATGCGAAAGAGTTGCGTTATGTTGCTTTATCGATGCAGGTAGTTGGCTGAAGAGCTCGACAAGAAACGAACGAGCGTAGTTCTCAGGAATAGCGGGAAGCGTAACGGGAAGCTTTCCTCATTTGTTTTGCTGTCATTTTCAGGATCGAATAAGGGCATATCTATAAATCAAATTTGTTAATCGTACATCCAAAACACTATTTGCTAGAAGCAATCAAAAAATAAAAAAATCTATATATGTGTACACACACATAACTAATACAAGTGCATTTATAAGTACACCCTCACTGATCGTTGCCGCGCCGCGCTGCAAAATAGATCACTTGACCGATTAACGATAAATTAACGATTTCATATCTCTTTTATTATTCGATCGTATTAATATCATTCGGAAGTAGTAGCTTTATGATAGTACTGTTTTTACAATCTGTTCCTGAATTAAAAACAAAAATCGCTGTGACGAAATATTATCGCGCTGTAAATTTAACGCGGTATAATAATTTCTCATTTAATTTAAATAACTGGTCAAGTGATCTCGCGCCAATATTATCGTACACACTATAGATTCTCTCGCTCTCTCTTTCTGTCATCACACGAAAATGTTGAGCACGCACGTGATAACGTGTGGGCTGTAATAACAATCAGTCGCACATTCAAAACATACATATTCAAAACAAGAGATAAAATCAGCTCATATTCGCGCGCTGCTAGAACCATCAATATTGATTTAGTGGAATTAAAATCCACTTAGATGGAACTAGCAAATAATTTATAATTTGTGGCAACATTATAAATCCTCAAAATAGTCAAAACGCACTTGGTATTGCTGCAAAACGCGCAACGCTAGAAAGAATATTCTCTTCAGTTACTTTGATAATAATCCCCTAAACACTATAAGATATTTCTTTTTTTTTTCTTGACTCTAGGAAATCTTTTAAAATGTTACATTATAACAAATGTTTAAAAAAAGAAAATAGAATTATTTAAAAAACTTAAAATTCGTATTTTCCTTTCTTAGAATATCCGATTAAGTCTCCAATCGTTTTAATATAACGTAATAAATATTTTCAACAAAGAAAAATTCATAAGTTTCTACAAAGCATTTAGATTGGAATACGTCTAGAAGTTATTATACTGTTTAGGGTTTTATATATTAATTTAAAAAACCATCGTTTAATGTCGTTCAGAAAAATCAAATTCTGCTCACAACATAAAACGCAGTTCTTTCGATGTTACAGGTAAAAGAATGTACACGATCTTCAATCTGTTATAGAGCTCGCGATTATACACTCAACATTTCTCACATGGTTATTCCATAGAGGATAGCTATCAAAGATTCGAAACTTGCAGCTCAATCTATAAATTTCAACAATAAAAGATCGTGCACCGCGCTTGCAAATTGCCTGGCAAAGACTGAAAGCTTCTCGTAGTAACGAATATTCTTATTCAGTCCGCTCATTTCGCGGAGAACTAAGCGCTGCAGCTCGTGCACATACGCGCGATGCATTTGTACCTCGTCAAGAAATGTTAATAAAGACTCAAGGATGGCGGAACATTGCCTGCTAATTAGAACAAAAGATATTATATGTATGATTAAATTTTTTGCTCTCCTTGATCCAGAGATGCCCATAGAATTGATCATTATTAATTTTCGGTTTTTTTTTTTAGGATTTAAGGAAGATAATGTAATTTTCAAGATAGGATGAACCAAGTATCCTTCCAAAGTTAAAAAACTTGTGCGGCAATTTGTTAATTCAAGGAATCAAGTGTGCTATTCCTTTACTCGATGGTTCCGCCATCTATAGCTTGATCGAAGTAAAGACGCTCACGAACATGTGCGTAACACGTTGGATTAATTTATTAGCTAGTGGAAATGATTCCAAAACATACCTTGGCTTCATCAAGTCTTGCTAATGCTTTCAAAAGATTACCAAGATCACTCCGCACGCAATAAAGATCCTGAAACAGGCAAAATATGTAAATTATTTCCACATAACTTATACTTCACATTCAAAATAAAAAAATATTATGAAATGGAGAACATTGGTTGGCTAAATGAATAAGTTTCGCATTTCTGAATTTACAAAGTATATTAAATAAATCATATTAATGTAATAGCTTCACTATACAAAGAATAAAGCTTGATTTTATCTTGTAAGCAAAAACTTTGTCTTCTGAAGCTTCAATGCAGATAGAAAAAAACTATTCAGATTTGTGTTTCGTATTTAAATAATAGCTAAACTGGAATATATTTGTAATGTCGATTTTCTCACAGGATTGTATTGTAGAGCTGTGACATAGGCTTGAACGGCTTGTTCCATGTCACCAGCTGCCACAAGTGCCGCGGCCAAGTTGATGTAACCATCGATGAAGTCAGGTTTTAGCCTCACAGCATGACGATAATTTTCCAGCGCCTCCGGTAGCTGTCCACGCTCTTTATATACATTTCCCAAATTGCTATATGCCTCCGCCAATAATGGATTTTGCTTTATCGCTAAGCTGCTGTAATGTGCTGATCTGAAATGTGCAAAATTATGATTTTATATATGTATGATTGTATATGTATGTTTTTGTGTCAAGATATATACACAATGGAAAAGTATAACAATTAAAAAAATATATGCTCATCTCTATATGATAATATATCTACAATTAAAAACTGAATATATGATAAGAGATTATTCTTACTTTTCTAATCTCCTACATTGAAAATGTATGGAGGAAAGTAAAAGAAGAACACCAGTGTTGTTTGACTCTTGTCGCCATAACTGCATGCAATGTCTTTCAGCGTTCTCATAATCTCCCGCCTGGTATTCCCTATGAGCAAGTTCTAGCAACCCTGAAAGAAAAAGCAAGACGATATTTAAGATATTTGATCAATATTTGACTACAAAAAAAAAGAAAGACATTTCCCTAAGTCATCCATAGTCGTCCTTTGTATATTTCATTCACTTTATTTAATATCACAGAATCTAACAGCAAATTATAAAAATCTTTTCGTTATCTCTCAATAAGCATTTCGCTGTAAAGATACTATAGCATTGAAAGGTGTATCTAGTTTTATATAAGAATATTTCAACAATGTTCCATGAATACTCAGTCAAACGTAAGACTAAAGTAAAGATAAAGGGTTAAACTTATATAGAGAGAATAATGATCTCTTCCTCCATTTTTTAAAATATCGTCATAAAAATGACAGAGAATAATCTAATTAAATTAACATTAAACAGATTTATATTACATCTGCAAATTTAAACCGATTTGCATTCACCGACTATAAAACGTGACCAAATTAACCGGTTTTTAAGGACAAAGCAATATCCAGAAAGTGTACGAACAGTAAGTATCTATAGTCACGCTGATGGTTTGATTATCGGTTAGGGTGATGAGTTCCTTGCCCTGGGAGTCCTGCGCGAATACCATAATATTTTGTCCATTCTGCCGGTCATCGTTCTCGTTGTCTATAGTCGCGATCATGCTATTGGAGCCCTTGAGCGCGCTGCCCTTTTTCTCCGCAACGTGCACGCTCATCTTCGACAGCAGAGATGTAAGTACAGAAAGTCGACCAACTTTCTTCTTTGCTCACGCACTTTAGTCCAAAAAATTACGGCAAATGTTTCAAGACTCCAGCAATAATAAATTAGTAATTTCTCCTCCACTCGTTCACGCTTGGTTTTACCTCGAGCTTCGCTACACGTACGCTCCGTCTAATTCACCCTCTACCCTCCCTGACTACCCCTTCTGTCCACAGTACTCACTAGTCACTATTCCACAGAAGTGCAGGCAGCGTAACGGACGAGCGGATTGGTCGATGCTATAGCGGACTAAGCGGCCTGACGCGTCAGATTGAAACGAAAAGAATGGAGAAGCGGCCGGCGCGGCCGGCGGCGAGAGGAAACTTCAGGAGCGTATGTATTCGCATATTGTGATTCGAATATATCTTGAATATGTTGTTTCACAAAATTCATTTTTCTCTACAGCTACGCTATTTTCTCATTTCACGCTTTAAAAAAAGAATTGTTGATAATTTCAAATTTAATGTACTGACTGTTATAACTAATTTAAAGCTATAAAATTGGTTACAACTTAATTTAATAAATTTACGAAAGTTAAAATTCGTTAAATGTGACATCAATCTTACCATCCCTGCTCTATAATATTTTTATGAAAAGAGAGAAAAATTAATTTGTATAAAAAAAAGAATTATTCTCCAAAATAAAAATAACCTTCCGTAAAAGAGTAAGAATTTCGAAAATGATTTTATCTGAAACAAGGTCATTATAAAAGGTTTCTCATTATAAAAGGTTTCCTTCAAAACGGAGCAAGTTTAACTTTATTACTCTGACTTTCCGAGATATGACCACACCTATATAGATGTAACACATATCATCTTAATGTGTTACATCTCAATGGAAGTATCATCGTACGAAACAACATTATTCTCTCCTAGATAAAAATATGATAATGAAGCTACCACGATAAGTAATGATTTCTCTTCCTTGAAACTTGAATTGAAACTACAAGATACAAATTTTAACTTGGATTATTTAGAAATGAGTTGATATTCATTACTACCAATCGATATACACGTTCCTGTTCTGGGAGAACAAGGCAGGAGAAGCTATCGCACAACGAAAAAGGAAGGAGAGAGAGAGAAGGGAGATCTCCCCTCTCAGTGCAGAAGGCAGATGGAATAGGCACTCAGCGGAATATTCCATTGTCGCGTTCAACAAAAGGGGAAGAAGCGAGGAGGGGTATCCGCTAAAGAAGGAGGGATAGCAAAGCTTATCGACGACGCGATGTCGATGCCGGTAAATTTATGAAAAAACCAAGAAGAAAATACTTTAGTCCCAGCCGTACACATTGCTGACGTTCGGTCAAAATAAAAATATATTTATTAGAACTAAAAAAAACCCAATTTTTTTCCTGCTTTTTTATCCCATAAAAAAGTATATATATATAAGATAAATTTGAATAGAGTTGCTATTAGCATAAGAAATTTTATAGAGACATTATTATTTTTGTGCCTGAATATCATGTTAAAAACGATAGATGAACGTAAATCTTATCTCAAAGTGCTATTTTATATTTCAAAAAAACTTTGGAATGTACTTGTCTTAGATTCGAATGCATTAAATATTATTTAACTTGTGAGATTTTCAATTTTTTAATCCTACTTTAATGCATTTAATTTTTTTTGCTCACTCATGGTCGCTAGCTACAACATATAAAATTGAAAAATAAACTACAATCAAACATGAATGTGCTATTGCATTTAACAATTGCAAAATATCAGAGTTATATAATATAATATGATATACTTGTGAGTTACATTTATTTTTATTAACAAAGATATTCAGATCAAGACATGGAGTTTAAAAGCACAGATGTTTCTGTCCAATACGATATTCAGATGTAATTTTTCACAGTACTTGCACGAAATACTAATACTAATTTTGTTCAAATCCCATCAAATACTCTTCAACTAAATAATAAACCTTACACGCTTATCCTATAAATATTAGTAATAGCCATACAGAGAGAGAGAGAGAGAGAGAGAGAGAGAGAGAGAGAGAGAGAGTTATATGGTATTTAAAATGATTAAAAAAAAATTTTTTTCAACTGCTCCAAATATCTAATAGCTCATTTTACTTGCACTTTCTCTTACTTTTTTTCGGCATGCAATGTAGGCATATATTTGTTATACAATTAAAATTAGGAATATATATATATATCTTGGTTTTAATTTTAATCATACATTCATTGATTTATTTGAAAATTATATTTCTTTCAAAGGTATCAAAAGATCTCAATAGTTTAAATTTCTGAATTATGAGCAACTAAAACAATTTTTTGCAAAAATAAAAGGAGGTAAAACTAGAATTCTTCATATTTTTTCTTTAGTTTAATGTAAGAAATGATTTTGATAAAATATATTAATTTAAAATTTAGTTGCGCTGATAATTAAAATATGAGTTTACACAAATGATAATTTTGACAATTAAGAAAATCAATTTCTAATTGGTTTCTCCAAATAAAGAATTTATCGCTGAATTAAGATCATAAGTAAGATGCCTTGTAGACAAGTGTACACACATACATGCTTGCTTGCTCGCCTGATGCACACACTCATATGTTGCGTGCAAACACACATATACATGTGTATTTATCTCCTTTAACTGCACTCGTTAGACAGGTTATTCTGCGCGAATAGCTGTAATGAAAATGAAGCAGACATTAAAGCTCCGGAAGGGGGCAGAACATAAAAATTACGATGAGACGCTCGAGTCGTACAAAATGCTGGAGCAGCATATGCTTTTATATTCTTGGCAGCCATAGAACAGAATAAAGACTAAAGAGCAAACGAGTGTAAAGGACCAGTCGGGATGAGTACACGTTAAAACCTTTTTAGGCGAGAGGGCAGAAGTGCGACGTAGATTTTTCAACCTTTCGAAAAATCTACGAAGATGTCAACGTACCGACAGTCGACAGCTGCTGAATCTCGTTCATCTTCAGTATAACACTCGTGCCCGCTATCTGCTGGTGACCCTGCTGCTGTTGCGGTTGCTGTTGAGCCTGCATGGCTGCGGCGCGACGAGCTGCTCGACGAGAGACGGGGACGAAGACACAGGAGAGACGAACTACAAAGCGCGACCCAAGGAATTGGCGAGTCACCGATGTCGCCGGTCGCCGTTACAACGAAATCGATAAATTGGGTCTGGGACTGACACGGACGACAGTTACACGATAAAAGCACTTATGTCAAACGACTGATATACCAAATATGCTCGATTGCGATACGCATATTAGCGCAAATTTTACACGCGCGCCATTACGAATCCAATCTTCCTTCACTTTCTTGAGCGACAGTTGGCGACAATGGCGACAGTCGTGACTCTTGTCGACTCTTGGTAGAAACACTCGAGAGTCATGCTGGATTCA
>NW_017298663.1:190600-213598 GCF_001594075.2 Trachymyrmex cornetzi | reverse complement strand
ACCCAACTGGACACGGCTCAATTGGACACGGCTCAATTGGACACGAGCCACTCACAGCGCTTGAGACTACAAAGCGATTCTAAGCACCGGTCGCTGTGATTGGTGGTGTCCAATCGAGTCGTGATCAATCGAGATCACCCCCGTATAATCAGAGCCCTAGGACTCTACGTATAGAGTCTAATAATGGCTGTGTTCCAAAATTGACTACCAGCACTGAAAATCTACAGTATACGTAACGTAAACTATAGCATTTTGACTGAAGCAGGCAAAAATGGTGAGTTAAAATCGATAAACTAATCTGTATACATGCAACATGATTTAATGAACAATTACGGATATTGTGATTATTACATTTCACTATTCCTGAAACTTTGAAAGGCGCGCGTTATTTGCTGTTTCCGGCCGAGGCCTGGCAATAAATGTAATTAGCCAAGTATTTTATTACGCAAGACATATAAGATAGACTGAAAGTGATTAAAATTGTTAATATAAAATTATCAATAGATTATAGTGAAGAAAAAACTTGGAGTGCGCGGTCAATTAATAGCATTAATTGTACTTCTATGATTATATTATTTCAACACAGTATTTACATTATAAATTAAAATATATATAGTGACATAGTTTGTAGGACATGAAAATATACTCATAAATAATAATATACGTAATATAAATTATGCAGGAAAATATGTAATAATATTGATAATATTTAGATATAGAAACATTATTCATAACGAATTTACAAGATTAAACAATTATATATTATAATATATATTATAATATATAATTATAATATATTAATAAACAATTATTAACATCTTTTCTTTGTTGAATTATTATTTTCATCTATGCATATGTCTGTAGAATATTGTATATAATAATATTTTTATTAATTCGTATCGCAAATAATTTCCGTACTATAAAAACATATGTTTTTATAGTACTAATAACATATTAGTAGTAATTAATAACATATGTTTTTATAGTACGGAAATTATTTGCGATACGAATTAATAACATATGTTTTTGTAGTACTATAATAACATGTTATTAGTAGAGAGAGTAATTAATATAAAAAATTCTATCTCTAATGAAGATCGAGCATTTATAGGATTAAATAGAGTTCTTTAAAAGATAATCGTTTGAATTTTTTAATTAAAAAAAATTTTTATTACGGTAAAATAGAAGAAATTACAAAGATTACGGAAAATTACGAAATTATAAAAAATTTTCCTAATCCCCCCCCAAAACATAATATAAGTATCCGCTCGTGTATATAATCAATTCAAGGTTAATAATTTAAAAAACGAGCAATATATTATTAGATGGATAAAAATTTAATTGTAAAAATTATAATATAATATATTATAGGATCGTATATGTGTAATAACACAAACTATAGAAATCAAAGCCTTAAACGGTCTAGCTAGATCTTAAATACTTGTATGATTCTTGTGTTATATTGTTTATTTATGTCGCCTAAAGTGATGTTGTTCCTTCATATGCTAATTATTGCGAAGAATATTACTAAGGACTCGGTAGTCTAAAGGCTTAAGACGCTCGCACGGAATGCAAGAGATTCGTAATATTTTTCGCGATAAGAATTAATTATTTACAGATTTTAATATGTTATTTAACATTATTAAGATCGTTTCGGAGATCCGAATAAGCATAATAAATTTGTTAAATTGCTAGTCAATTTAACTCGTGATATTACGCGGTAGTTCAGTATATAGTGTTAGCGTTTTCAAGACCGAAAAATCATTTCGGTGCACGTTTCTGGGGACTACATACGTAGTATATAAATTCTCACAAGAATCATACAAGCATTTAAGATCCAGCTAGACCGGCTTTGATTTCTATAGTAAAAATTATAGTTTTTTAAATTGATTGACCTTGAATCGATTATTGAAATCACTTTTAAAATTTTCCTACTAATAAAAGTTTTGACATGATGCGAGATGTTTTTTTGCGTGGCGATTACTCGAAATACGATTCTGATATCGGAGAGAAGCCTGAGAATTATGATAATGAAGGTGTTAGCTAATATCCGTTAGCTATTATATCATTTTGAACGGCATCCAGCGCCCATTCTTTATCTTTCTCCATGTATGCACTAAACATCATGCATTAAATTATCAATTATGATTTTCCGATATGGTCCATTCTTAAGATAAGAATTCGATAACAATGAGCATATTAGGTACGGTACTTTAGAAATCAAGTTATTTTATTCTTTCGATAATTTAATTGTTTTACTTAATATATTTTTATATGTGAAATAATGTAGAAAAAATTATGTAAAAAGAATCATACAAGAAAAACAACTGAGATATCTAACGTATATGTATGCAGCATTAAATAAATGACCTTGTAGCCAAGCAAGGATTACGCTACGGATGTGTGCATGTCTCTTATGAATTGATAAGTAGTTTCGTTAAAAATTGATATAAAAAATAGATGGTGCATGTAAAAGATCTTACATACATATTATTCTTTATATGTACCATTTATTTTTATATAATAATATTATTTAAACTAATTATAAACTCCCATCTTTAAAAGCTTGTCGGTATAGTATCCTTTTTCATCATTACTACGTAGTACTATATACATGCGTAAATTCCTAGTTCGATAAATTGTTTTTCTTTAACGCCGTAAACGGCAGCAACAACACACCGCTCAGTAGTCTTGTTTTGTTACTGACCTGAGTACAATCGTGCGCTATCATTTGCCGGGAAGTGAATCGCGGAAGTGAAATTGAACATAGTATTATACTTATCATTCTATTCATCATCATGTATTTAGCTCAAAATCAATCATAACCGTTATAAATGTCATGTTTAATTCTGATTTTAACATTTGTCAGAAAAAAGTGTATGACATATAAATTTCTTCTTGCTTAGGAAAAAATATTTTATATAAAATTATATATGATTTTATATAATTGTAGGTATATAAATGGACACATTTTATACATAATTATATATAATTATATTGGGTCGGGGAAATAAAAAAGTTTGTTCGTATTTTTTAATTCAAAATTGTATATACAATATCTTCGTCAAAAATGAACCAAATTTGAATTTAGAAAAAGGGTTTTAAAGCTTGAAATCTCTACTTTCGAAAGGTTACTATATTTTTTGAGTTTCTGTGAGTTTGGTAATTTTTACATTTAAAAAACTACGAAAAAGATGAAAAATTTTCTTTTCACTTTGGAGGTCTCTCACGTGCCCAAAAAAAATTTACGAAAATTTTCGACTATCTATCGTGAAGCTTCCCTACAAAATCATTTTTTTTAAAGTTCTTATGAATTTTTGTTCCTGAGTTATTCGCGAGTTAAATAAAGGAACATTCTGAATTTGATTGCTCATAACTCCGATAAAAATCTGACACCCTGTATATAATTATATATAATTTTATATAATTTTATATAATTATATATAAAACATTTTTTCCCAGGACGTTCTCAATAAATACATAATAATAACGTACATATATTGCGTTAATAATTTGATGATAGTAATGCAAATCTTTTTTACAAAGTTTTTTTTACTAAATAAAGATCATTCATTAACTCCGTATCTCATTTATCATACTATATTTATCATACTATTAAGAACTATATTTATTTTTCTCAAATAACACGTATTACTTAAATTAATTACTTTTATCTTATAGGACAATTGTTTTTTCTTTACTTTTACAACTAGACAACGTAACTATGACTTTGTGTAAATATTCATAAATAAGTAAAAGAGTATAAATGAAAGAATGCTTTTCTTATAAATTTCCTTGTTCAATATACAAACCGGTTGAGATAAAAACCGGATAATCAAGCAAAGTAATTATACCGTATTCTTATTGTGTATGATCAATAATAAAATTCTTGAATAATAGTCATAAATATGGAATGACATCAGAGAAAATTAGCTAAGAACTTTGTAGAAAACTTGCATCCCGGAACTTAAGTTTGATAGATTAATGTATATTAATTAATGTGATCATCATAATTCAAGTACGACAGCATTACATAAAATGCAATAAAAAAAGTAATAATAATAATTTATTTATAATCAATACAGCTCATTTATAAATTTTCGGTGTAATTGGTGTGTGGTTTAATACTGTCTAATTTCGTTTCATCTATCATTGGAAATGAACTAAATTGTTCACTTCTAGCCATACATTCGATTTGATAACAGGAATATCTTAATGTCACTTTATACATTATATGTATATCTTTTTTGATATTTGTTTGTGTTAGTCTAGGATAAAAACCACCATACACTACGTGGAATTAATCTTTCTAAACAAATAAAACTTCCTCGCGTATAATTAATTATTGAATTGAGATGTATCGTTTTCTAACTGTATCACTTTTTTATAAATTATTTTACATAGTTACTTACATAACATATTCTAAAGAGATCCGTGTTGGATCTCTCTAGAAATAAAATTAATTCTTTAAAAAATTCAAAAAGATAAAAGTTTCCTTGTCGCTCTATCATTATTCATGGCCAAAGAAGGACCATGAAGGTACCTGCCTTGCGAGGCAACCGTACCTTCTTCATTTGATATCATCGATCTTTCTAACTTGCATTCGCATGCTTACTCTAAAAATCTCTTTTTTTTTGTTTTTTAGGCAAAACCGTTGCAGAATGAAGCCATTGTGCTTCTTTCCAGAATTGGCAATATCATGCTAAATATTTATTTACAAGACAAAGAAAAACCAAGTTAGTTTTGTGAATTCGACGCTTCAATAATTTAATGATGTATTCACCAAATATCGCACTTTGTTTCGCATTTCTGCTTGTTGCTTCGTTCTCGGAATCTCAGGAAGATTTTACGAATGGCGATGAGCAAAGCGACAACTCGACAGTGCAGTCTGATTCTCTCGTAAATTCTACGAAATATCGAAATGAAGAGATGGAACTAATACGGTGCAATTCACACGAAAATTCTATTAAGAATAAGAATCAAACGCAATATGAATCCTATATTAATTCTACAAAAAATAATTGTAAGAATGACTCGATGCGATACGAGTCTCGTGAACATATAATAAAAAATCACGAAGATAATAATCAGACACCTATGGAGTTCTATACGAATTCGACAGAGATCAATAATTTCACGTTACAAGAAATTAATGAAAATATCTCTAAAACTGAAGACAAGATCAGTTCCACCGTACGAATACCGTACGAATACGGCGATTCCAACAGAAAAGTTAAAACTATGTTTGTTAAAAATGAAGAGTGCAATGATAATGTTACTTGCATTCAGCTCTGTTGTCCTTATGGTCAAAACTTGACGATAAAAGGACGATGCATCAAGGACGATCATGGAAAGGATAGGTACAGTCTTCCAAGCATGTACACTCTTCCAAACAAACAGAAGAATAATTCCGAGGATGAAGTACCCTCGGAAGTACCTGACGAACTATTTTTGACTGTTCATGATCCATGCTATACAGAAGGATATGGTCGCCAATTTGTTTATGCCAATACATATTTGTTTCTCACCAATGGCTCTTTGTATATGGCTACTGGCGAATTCATTTTACCAAAGTCTTATTGCTTTGCCATTATGTTTCGGAATGTATATGACGTGATTGTCTGCAATGGTCAGACAAAACTTCCAGTATATATATCCGTGTGCCACCTATTGTCTTTGCCGTTTTTGCTGTTGACGTTTATAATATATTCCATATTACCAGAACTCCGGAATATGCACGGTTTTACACTGCGTGCACACGTGGGTTCATTATTCATCACATACTCGATTATATATTTTGGCCAACAAACTACTGACTTAGCTGAAAAGAATTATTGCGTTGCACTAGGTACAGCATGCATAACTATACCGTCCCATTATTTAAAAAATGACACAACTCAAAAAATTAAGTTTCAGAAAAGGGGAAAAATTATTTTTAACTTGAAACTTATTAACTAATCAAATAGTATAACGCAATCAAACAATAATAAGCTCCTTTGAAAATATATTTTTAAAAACATGATCAAATGTCATTTTTGTCATTTTGTTTTCGCAACAAAACTATATTCTTTTTAGAAATTAAATGCTTATACTGGTCGAAACTGGATCTTTAATGCTTTAAATAATTCAATGTGAATTATATATATCATATATTGATATATATATATATATATTTATATATGTATATACACGAGCAATAATTGCCTCGGTCTAAAGACTCAGAACGTTTGTATACAAGAGATCCAGGTTTACCTCTCAGCCGAGGTAATATCTTTTGAAATAAATTTATTTACAGTTTTTCAGCAGATTAACAGCTTTATAATATGACGCCTGATTGAGCATTAAATTAATAATAAAAAATAATAATTCAATAAAATGAAAATTATTAAATTTTTAAAAGAATAAATAATATAAAATAATATTTAACAAATATTTAGATCTTGAATTATACATTACGTATACAATAACTCACATTTCTGCATGTAGATAATTTTTTGGTTTAAATAGAGAAATTATATAGTGAAGCATTTAATTTGAACAAAATTAACTTTTTTTTTTACTTTGCAATGCTGCAGATCAAGAAAATCGCACAAATAGATATAGTAATAATTGTAAACTATAAATAATTGTCATTCTAATACATGCTTGATGATTAACACATTATTTAATTTCATCTTTTCAGCATATATCTTCAACTTCTTCTTTTTGGCGAGTTTTTTTTGGCTAAATGTAACATGCTTCGATATTTGGTGGACATTTAGGTGAGTAATATGTTTCATATAATATTATACGCACGGTGGAAGTAATAAGGTGTGCTCGTACTTAATTCAATTAATCTAATTTAATTAGTTAAATTAATTTTAAACGCTTTTTAAATGAAATTTGATGTTTAAACTAAGAGTTACTATATGTGAGCATGCTTGTTATAAGTGCAATGTGTGAGTATAAAATGGCGGATTTCAGTCTCTGCGCAGAACGTGACGAAAAGGCGTCCAAGAAATGAGCACGGGTGTATATCAATTGCCCATATCACTAATTGTCTAATTTAAAATAATATAATCTTATTAATAAAGCAGTGAAAAATTATTAGCAACGGGGCAACGTGAGGGTGGAGTCCCATGAAGCGTGTTTGCCGTGTATCGCGTAACCGCGTAACCAATCAATAATCAGTAAAACGCGAAACCAGCGGATCGCTTCTGATTAGTTACGCGGTTACGCGATACGCGGTAAATACACCTCATGGGACTCCAGCCTGAGTGTGTGCAATTGAACTGTGTGTAAGAGGTCGCTCTCAATGAGCACTCCTTTTTACTTCCATCATGATTATACCTTGGTGGAAAAATTTCACTGAAATTATTTCACGTTTTAGAACACTTTTCAGCCAATTTTCAGCAATATTTCAAAGAAATTTCAGTTCATCTTCAGATAAATTTCAATGATTTTTCAATATATTAGTTGAAAAATTCATTTTTAGTGAAATTTCAGCAAATTTTCAGCAATTTTGCTGAAATGTTCAAAACGTAGAATAATTTCAGTAAAATTTTTTCATCAGGGTACGCAATTTAAGTAATGTTATACCACGTACAGTATTCACCAGGGAATAAAAAGTTACTTTTTAAAAGTAACAATTATAGTTATTCATTATTGAGTAGAAAAGTAACAAGTTACCGATTTTTTAAAGTAATTTCCTTGCATAGGAATTGTATTTATGGCTTGTTGATTAGCTTATTTTCTTTCACTAAGTGTTTTTTAAGAAACAATTCAAATCTTATTGTTACAAAGACCGACAAAGACATATATAGTGTAGTTAACAAAGATCCTACTAAAAAAATGATCAACAAACTTAAAGAGTTATTGACCAAATGGAAAAAAAATCGAGCTACATTTCGGAATTTACATATAAATCGATTTATTATAGTGATGGTGTTCTTCCGAGAGTCTATGGTGTCCCAAAAGTACACAAGCTGAATTGTCCGTTTAGAATTATTGGATTGTTTATTGACAGTTCTCTTTATACATTTGCAACGTTTTTACACAAAATAATTGCCAAAAATATACCACAGCCACGAAGTCATATCAATAATAGTTATGATCTTATCAACAAGTTAAAAAATACACATATCGATAGTGACTATTGTTTAATTTCTTTGGATGTGGTTCTAAAATGTTACATTTAATATTGTAAGAATATGCCTAAAATATTACTTAATATTAAATAATATTATGCGTCTATAGGGATATACGAGTGTGCGTGTTGTGTGTAAATTTTTATGATTATTGGATTATTTCACAAAGCTTTAATTTTAAAGAAAGAGATAAGATATTTTTATTTTCAAATACATATATTATATATTGGATAATAATTTAATTGTTATTGACTAAACATAAATCGCATTTTATAGAGAACTCCGTTCGCATCGAAGAGAAGGAAAGCATTATGAAAGAAAGAAGCTTATAATATATTCGAGCTATGCATGGGGAGTTACCATCTTTCTCAACGTTTTCTGCGCCATCATGGATAATATTTCCGATCCACCAGAAAATTTGATCCGACCAGAAATTTGCCAAAAAAAATTTTGGTACGGTGGTAAGTGATACCGGCAAATATTAACGCTAGCAGAAAATTAATATTTAATTGAAATCTTAAAGGAGAGTCACATACGAATTTTCAAAAGTTTCGCGACCACTCGGGGATCGTTTTATTTCTATGTTTTTTCTTATGTATTTTTCTTCGTATAGAAACCGAAAATAATCATATAATAATGCCAGACTTAAGGAAAAATTGATACATTGAAATAAAGTGAATAAAGTTCTTATTCGTATCGTTATAAAATCACTATCAGTTATGCCTCATTGATAGAAATTGATTTCAAATTGGATTAAATGCGAGTAATATTGTACTACAAAACGTTAATTAGATTATATTTTTCATTAGGACGTTTGTTATAAAAAAACTAATAATCTCATGAAAACTATGAAAACTTGAAAATACGATAATACGTCAATTATTGCTTTCCAATTAATTGTCTTTATGAATTATTTCGTTTCGCTAAATTTGAATAATTTGCGTATCTTTTGTCTCTCGATTTAAGTGATTTTTTATGTTCATGTCTTTCATGGCTATATGGGTGAGTGTATTAATTTTTCTTTTAATTTTTCTTTATTATAAAATATTAATTGGTAACGATTTTGATAGCTGCACAGATTTTTATTTGTTATTCGTTGCCATTGGAATGGTCAATCATTGCCAATTGAATAAGAAGATTGAGTTGCCACTCTACCGTCTTGCCATGAAGAAGTGAGAATTTACATTATACGTTCAGACATACTGATAAGGGCTCGGAATGTTTATGCGTAATTAATTTATACTATATTTCGATAATAAACGATTTTTATTTTCACACTAACAACCGCGTAAAAAACTCTCTTAGCCCTTATTTGTTCTTTGTTTTTTGAATTATTTCGTATTTTTAAATTCGATTTATATCGACTATAATATATTAATAATTGGCAACAAAAAAGTTCTCTTATTTAAAAAACAATGATGAATGACGAGATACCCTCTTTCTTTTTATTCGAACTTGGGACCGAAAGTAAAGTTACATTTCTTATTTACATATTTACATATTTATACACACACGTATATATATGTATATAAATACAGGCTGTTTGATAGGTAACGAGAAAATTCTCACAATACAATTTTCGCAATAGTTAATAAGATATTAATTACTAAAAATTATCGCGGAATATTCGTTTTCAATAATTTTTTACTCAAGTACTATCAACTTTACAGAAAAACATCATGTGACAAAAATTGTTAATTTTTTTCTTATAGAGTTCTGAGAATTTTTTCCGAATGTTTTAGTACTGCATTTTCTCATGTTGGAAAAATAGTTGCTAATAAAAAAATGCAGCACTAAAAAATTGATAAAAAATTCCGAAAAAATTCTTAGAGCTTTATGAGAAGAAAATAGAAAATTTTTGTCTCTTGCCGTTCTTCTGTGAAGTTGATAGTACTTGGATAAAAAATTATTTATATAATAACATGTCTAATATTTTGGAATAAAACCAATATTTTGATATAATGGTGATTTTTAGCAATTCATATCTTGTTTAACCTTTTGAGGACTGGCATGTTTTTAATCGACTTTTTTATTTTAAGAGCTAGAACTTTCTTGTCAATGTCATAGGATTGAGTGGCGAAGCTTGGACACTCTCGCACGCGTCCAAGCTCACACATACATAATATTAGAACTCCTGTTCAATTTTTAAAAAATTGAAATTGCTTTAAGGCCTTTTAAAGCTTGAAATCTCTACTATTCAGGTCAGTACTTTAGAAAGTCTTACTGATATTTTATGGAATTACACAAACATAAACGAAGATGTATAAAATTTCAAAATTTTTTACAAAATTTTTGAAGTTCCACGGCGTCAATTAAAAATTGCGTACAAATGTTCACAGCTTTCGAAAGAGTGAATCTTTACCTTTAACTTGCATTTTTATAGACCTCTGTACGACTTTTTTTCACCGAGTTATTCAACATTGAAGCAAAAAGGATCCTTTCTTATTTCTGAGACACCCTGTATATTAGCAATTGCAACAGTTATGCGTCGCCTCCGAATCTTTGCTGCAGCTGTAGCTGCTACTATGCGGGTATGTTCTTTTACATACTCGATGTATTCTCATTTTTGTAATCCATTTTTTACTCAAATGAATTAAAAGCTAGCAAAAATAAACGAGTGTATTTGTTAAACTTAAAGCCAGCGAAGATATGCTCCATGAAAAGGAAGCAGGAAAAGAGCAAACAGCTTTTGAACGCTGCTTTGATTGTGGTCGAAGTTGGGGGCAAAAAACCAGCTTAAAAGTGAAAATTTTAACCATTGAAGTTAATGGAGAAATTTTTCACTTTTCACTTTTCATCTTAGGAAAAAAGTTTCATAATTGATACCCAGAGATATAGCGTGACAAATTTGCAGGGTTTCACATACTCTGGTGAGGCCGGAAAGGTAATCAAAAATAATAATGGTCTACTAGGGTTATAAGAAAACTTTTTCGTTGCCAATTATCAATATTACAGTCGATATGAATCGAATCTAAAAATACAAAATGATTTGTAAAAAAGATTAGTTGGAAAGCACTAAATAATCCCAGGTAGCAAGCTGTCGTTATTTTGTCGTCGATAGTTAGTAATTTTAAATGATTGATGTCACGTGACCTATTTAAGACGTAATAATGATGTCATCTTTTTGACCAATTAATGATGTCATTTATTTATGACGTCTTTATAATGTCATACTTAATGACGTCGAATAAATGGCCAATTGTCGACGTACTAGTAATATTATTAGTGATCAATTAATAGTGAGCGTCATACATTTATTTCGTTAATAATACGAAAATAATGATGTATTTTTTATGACATTGTGTGAGTGATAAGAAATATAAGAATTCACATCATTTTTACGATGTTTAGATGTCAAGGAGCTTATTATGGTTCTTAAAATGAGGTGGAAATTACAAAATTGAATTTACTAGAATATTTATAACTTCAACACCTAGCAAATTTGTTCATTTTTGTAATTTTCACTTCGTCTCAGGAACCATATAGATTTGTCATAAGAATAACTAATTAATGAGGCTAAATGAACGACACCTTGCTACCATCAATAATACGAAAAAATAACGTATTTTTGACGTCGATCGATTTATGACGTTATATGTACCTGCTGTGACAAATCCACGTCATTTTTACGATGTTTGGACGTCATTTTAAACGTCACATTCGTCATAAGAGTGACTAAGTAATGACGTTAAATAGACGACATCTTGCTACCTGGGTGTTTTATCGTATTTTGAAGTTTTCATATTTTTCATAAGATTATTAATTTTTTTTTAAACAAATGTTTTAATGCAAAATATAATCTAATTAACGTTTTGTGGTGCAATATTACTCGCATTTTATCTAATTTGGAAATAATTTCTAAATCATTAAGGCATAACTGACAGTGGTTTTATAACGATGCTAATAATGACTTTTTTCATTTTATTTCAATGTACCAATTTTTCCTTAAGTCTGGCGTTATTATAATGATTATTTTCGGTCTCTACGAAGAGAAATATATAAGAAAACATAGAAATTAAACGATCCCCGAGTGGTCGCGAAATCCTCGAAAATTGGTATCCTTTCAACAATTTTTAATTTAAATAATAGATATATCGTCCACATGTTTAGTACAGTGTAATATAAAGAATTTGTTTTTTGTTTTACACAGAGAATGAAGCAAAAACGTTATATTTTTACGTACCCATGGGTCTTACTATCATTAGTAACGTTTTTTTTTTCGTCTGCACAACACTAACGATTCTGAACCAGAAAATGAATACAGCTAGTGAGTTGAGTAATTCGGAGGGCACGCGCCACGATGAAAATAAGCAGAGGTCTGTACAATTAAGATAAAACAAAGCGACTTCGACCAACTCCGATTAATTTGAATCGGCGATTAGATTGGAATTGACCAATTGTATTTGTCATTTAACTTGACGATGGATGCGATTGATCAATAGACTAACCGTCGATTAAAGTTAATCGGAGTTGGTTGAAGTGGCCCTAAAAGAATTAATGTTATTCAATGCACTCGCATTTACAAAAAACTACATGATGTATAGATAATTGATACTAAAGGAAAAATTAATTATTATTATTTTTACACATATTTAATAACAATAGTAAATAATTGAAAACAATTTTAAAAACCAATAAACAAAATTTTAATCACAGAAAAATTTCTGAGAAATTTTGAAATTCTCTGTGATTAAAATTTAGCTTATTGTTTTTAAGATGCCTAAGATTGTTTACTATTGTTTATTATTGTTATTAAGAATGTGTAAAATTAATAATAAAAAAAAAACATTTCTTTACATGTATTTTTAATATCCCTAAAAGATATTATTTATTTTATTAATATATCTTATAGTCACAATTAAAATTACAAACAATACAAAAATATATTTGCTCACAGGTTTAATATGTACTTGAAGCTGTTCATAGTGATGGGAATAACTTGGGTTTTGGAGATACTATCGTGGGTGATTGGTACCAATATTGTGCCAGCGTTCATCTGGTATATCACCGACACCATAAATGCCTTGCAAGGTCTCATCATTTTCATTGTATTTGTGTTTAGAAAGAAGATCAAGGACATGATATTAAAACTATTTCGCGGGAAGACTTGCGGTCCATTTAAGATTCCAATAGGCGATAGTATAGCTTCGAACAGTACTACATCCACTACGCTGTCCAGATCAATGTCCATGCAACAAATCAGTTCCTCTAATTAACAGCTAATCATCTCAAAAATTTAATTAGTCTTACTGATAAATGTTGCAATGCAAAGGGAAAGTTCTATTATAGATGAGAGTTAACAGTTAATTAGCAGCATAATTTAATTCTTCAGTCAAAGATCTTACGTACATACATACTATATCAGATTACATTGTTTTACGTTGTCTTTTTTGATCTCTTTATAAAAAAGACCAAAATTATACAAGAAGAGACTGTCTCAAATTTTAATAATTCTCTTCGTCTTTCACTTTACAACGCGTTTCAAATTTTATTTCAAATTAAGAACATGTGATTATGAATAATCCCTTATTTTTTAAGTGTGAAAATAATGAAATGTAAAATAATAAGTGAAAATAATAAATGTGAAATATAATTTTCAATTAACATGTGAAGAATTTTATTTGATTTTTTATTTAAAAGCCCGAACATTATTCATGAAATACATCAGAGTATAAAATTTTTCATACATAAATACCCAGGAAAAAATGTTTTAAATTATAAAATTTTATATAACTTCTATAAATGAACATATTTTATATGTAATCGTATATAATTATATATATATATTTATACGTATATAATATATGTAGAGGAGAGCCCCCTATTATATGAGATAGGCACCTAATATATGAGATAACGACATTTCCATTAAACTAATAAACGCTATCTGTTGGTTCCACCATGAATTTATTGTTCTTGGATTGAAAACTATTTAGTGGAAAATTTATTATTAGATTGTGCCTATTAGAGATAATCAGTTAGCGCCCTCATTGGCTTAGTAATCTTGTTATTGTTTAGTTGTGCTCGATATATCTTGTGTTATTCACTCACGCCTAATATACCAAATATCCTGCTGCGTCAACAATGCCTGTAGTCGTTGAAAAAAAAGATTTTAGAATTTGGATGTCTTCAAGTTTCGTTGAGATGAGCCTTTATAAATCTTGTTTATTATTTAATAAGTAAATATTTGGCAATAAATTCTTCATGTAGTGATAGAATAAGATCGTACTAATAGAAAAATACGGGATATGTTAAATTGCTTAATTACAGAAGTTATATTTGATAATCGTAAAACCGTAAGGCGTGGAAATGATAATATAATATGAAATAATGCTCCTATATCACAGTGAAAATTGTTGCTGAAGTATAAATGTTATTTTACAATAATAAAAAGGACAATCGAAATGAACATCGAGTGCCTGTTTCTGCGATACTTGGTTCCAACTACCTGAAAACGAGTCCTAGATACAATGCAATCATATTCATGTTGCGCGCGCACTGGCTGTGTTTGTTTGTATTTTAGAAACATTCAATAAAATTTGTTAATTCTATACTGATGTACTTTGCGTTTTATTATCGATTTCTCGGGGCATCTCATACTAGGAGCACAATTTTTTTACTTTGCGATTTGCTCATTTTTTACATTTCTTTAAGTTATAAAAAAAAATATAATTTGAATTAAATTTTACATAACATTATCTTAAAGCTTATTAAATTCCCTCTTCTAAATAACCTATTATTTTTTTAAATTCTGCCCATAGATTTCTAGCATTTACCCAAAATAAACTCGGTATCTCATAATTGGAGCCTTTTCTCTATAATTGTATATATTTATATATAAAATTATATATAGAATCCTATTTAATTAACTTGAATTGGGATTAGAGAGAGAGTCATCATATTTGAATTAAAATTTATTTAAAATATTAACTTTAACATGAAATTGATTTTGACCTGAATTAAAATTAATTTTGATTAAAATTATTTTTATAATTTGAATTGGAATTTGCTCTTACTTAGATTAAAATTGGCTTCAACTTGGCTTCAAACTGGCTTTAATTAATATTTATATATTGACTTAAATTGAAATTGGCTTTGACTACGATTAAAATTACTTTTAATTTAAATCGTATTATATTTTGGTTAAAATTAAAATTAATTTTAATTTGAAATAAAATTTTAACTTATACCAGAGAGAAACTCTCTGATATAGGTCTGTTTTCTGTAGTTGAACCATTGTATACTTTTAGAACTTACATTGAAATCGTTATACGTTTGATATTTGTCGAAAGCGAGAAAGAGAGTTCTGGAGCAGTCTAATGCAGGAACAGAAAACACACCATTGCTGGATTCACACTGCATCCGATTTTCGTCGTACGAAGCAAAATCCATCGGAATCCTGTTTTCTGATTGGTTGCAGAGCGTCGTACGACGCAAATCGGATGCAGTGTGAATCCAGCATATAAGCGATGAGCGACGTCATGAACACGTACCTTAATGTTTCCGAACGCAGCTCAGTTCTCGAAAATTTGAATCACATGACATTTTGCTTGCTGCAGCGCATGTGGCGTTCTGCGCATGAAAAGTCAGCTTAATATTACATAGTTTGTCTTTACTTTCAGTAATATTGAAACGTATTGAAAGTATTTATTGATACGATTATATAATAATAAACATGTGCTAATGATAAGAATCATGTTAGCGCATGAAAATGTCTGTGAGTACTAAGTTATATTATCTGAAAATTGCGAAAACGAATGTTTTCTTGCTCATATTATAACTAGTTTAGATTAGGTTATTTTCCTGTACTTATAGATTTTATTTTACATTTAGGTCGATAGAAATGAGCAATTAATTAAAATTAAAGTTGATCATGTTATTTGTTATTCGTCAGTTAAGAAACTGTCGGCACATATCATGCAGTTTTGTGCCAAAATTTTCTGTTATCATGGTTTGTAGCATCGATAAAATTTGCTCACGTACACTGCTCTGTATATTTTTATAAGAAAAAGAAATAAAACTTTAATTCTAGTGTTCTGGCTTTCCAAGACGAAAATCGACAAAGACTGGAAACATGGAAGAATTAGCACAAACTATGAAAGGTGGTCACAAACGAGTTGGTCTTACTACTCTAGTTCCTTTTCCTGAGAAAAATGTTGCATGTAAAATTGAAAAAGATCCATGTAAAATAGAAAAGACAGAATGGACATCTTTAATAACTGATTATATAAAGCTTCATAAGCATTATCTCAAATTATCAAAGATTAAATTGACATGTATGTATATCAATCTTTTACATATATATATATACACACACACACACACATTAGACTACTAATTTAAAATATAGTTAATTATAATTAGGAAAAACATATTTTTCTTAATTAAAACATTTGATACATTGTAAACTGATCCATAAGCACTTCAATATATACATGTGTGTATATATATATATATATATTATTAACTAACTAAATTAAAATTCTATTTTATTATAGCTCTTGTTGTAGCAACAACTATGGCTGGATATGCACTGGCTCCTGCACCATTTGACCTTTATACATTTGCAATGTGTTCTTTAGGAACAGGCTTAGTCTCTGCCACTGCAAATACAATTAATCAGTTTTTTGAAGTTTCTTTTGATGCACAGATGTCACGAACAAAAAATCGGGTATTAGTACGTGGTCATTTAACGTGAGTTTTTTTAAACTTTTTTATTCCGACATAATTAAATTTATGTAACTTGATACTAAGTATAATGGCAATTGTATATATACATAAACATCATCAGGCCTGTTCATGCAATAGCATTTGCAGCAGTATCTGGTATCATTGGATTGTCCATACTTTACCATGAAGTAAATGGTATCACGGCAATGCTAGGTGCTAGCAATCTTATTTTATATACGCTTATATATACTCCCATGAAACGCGTTAGTATTGCCAACACATGGATTGGCTCTGTTGGTGAGTATATATATCTTCACGTGTATCATAATATTATAACTAAACTTGCATTATAATTTTCTTTGCAGTAGGAGCTATTCCTCCTCTTATGGGGTGGGCAGGTTGTTGTGGCAATATACTGACACCAGGTGCTTGGATATTGCCTGCTATTTTATATGCGTGGCAATTTCCACACTTTAATGCTCTTTCATGGAATTTAAGACCAGATTATTCACGAGCTGGCTATCGAATGATGGCTGTTATAAATCCAGATTTATGTCGTAAAACAACTGTAAGATATACAGTAATGTTAATGGCTCTGTGTTATTTAGCTCCTGCATTGGATGTAACCTATTGGTGGTTTGCATTGGCTTCGACGCCACTCAATGCATCTTTTCTGTATCTAGGTAAAATACACTTTTATTATATATATATATTTTTTTTTTTAATTTTATAAAATTTACATGCGATGTAATTTACATATACAATATATTTAAAAATTAGAGTCAAATTTTTACAGTGTATTAAATGAAAAGAAAAAAAGGACAATAGTTTATCTAATTAAATTATTAAAGTTATTCTTATATGGTTTTATAGCTCTTTGAATGAATTATTGCTTAAAACATGATTTGACTATTTACACATTTCAATATGCTGTATAAATTTGACCTCAATCTTTTTAGATATTTCGTATACGTATGTATGCACGTTTTCTCTATATAAGTACATGATATTTCCATAATTTTAGCTTGGACATTTAATAAGCATTCGGATAGTGCAAATTCTAGAAGATTATTTCGATTTTCGTTACTTCACCTACCTCTGTTGATGATGTTGATATTGTCAAGTAAAAAGTATTGGGCTAACACAGACAAACAGGGAGATAAAGTCGAATCTTCTCATAACGAATCAGCAAAGAAGAATAATTTACTGACCATTTTCACTGCACCTATCGCTACTTCTTCTGTATAGTTTTATTCCATTGGACATGTCAGTAATAGTACAAATTATTACAATATCGTCATAAAAATTTCAGGTAGAAGATTCTAAGACTTATATTACCTCATTAACTTTTCAAAATACGATATTGTGTAAAATAGACTGTAGATATATTCAATTGGGTTTGTAGTATCTGTTATTAATTTAAAAAATAAAACGAAAATAATATCAGATATTCTCATAGAAGATGGTAATAAAATACACCAGAAACGAACAGTTAAAATGTTATGTACATTTATATATCTAGTTTTATTTAAAATATTTTAATACATAGTGTCATGTCATATTTTCAACTTCTTTACGCTTTGCCTCAAATTCTTTCGCCATCTGTCTTCTAGTTTTAGTTAGATTTCTGTGACCAGCACAGTCTAAATTTTCTATGTAACATTTGTTCCTGCAGCATTGACGACACAATTTATATTCACATTTAAAACCCTAAAATTTAAAATAATGAAATTTAGAACTTTTTCTGTTCAAAATATTTCTATTTTTTTAAATCTTTTTTGAAAAAATTTTTTAAAGAGTAAGATAAGAAAAGTTCACATTTTGAAAATATTCCAACTAACCAGAGGATTCGGACAGGCATGACACCGATCTGAACTTCTTTTAGGAATCGTTGCTCTATTCGGTTTACGCGCTATCCTCTTAAGCTTTTTTGAACGTTTTCGTGATATTTCGTTTCCTTCCTCGTCTCTATATTCACGTTTCCGAGGTGCACCTTCCTGAAAATTATCGTTATTTTGAAAAAACATTTCTTCAATCATAATATAATAGAAAGATTAACAGTAAACGCAATTAATCGTATTTGACTCATCTACCTGTATTTTTTGTGTGTACTCTTGTGGTGGCTCTCGTACGTAAGGTTGACACAACCACGGTGGTAACTCTAAATTATAATCTAAAAATATCAAAGGATTTTTAATGTGAACGTGTAACAAATGCAAATAATATTCTGTAAACGTCAAGTCATTACCTGTCTTTCCCGTCTGCCATATCAAATGTCCTTCATGATACGGTAGATAACGATCCCTCAAGGCATATGCGACACTTCTAAAAGCTTCCAAAGTGGAGTTGGTGGCCAAGTTTTCTCTTTCTTCTTGATTTTCTGCTAAACAAAGTCTACTCTCTAGTTAAAAGCATGCTGTATGATGAGCGTATGTTTGGGAATTATGTTTTGCTATTTATAAGTCGACATGATCGAAAAATCAATACATACACATGGTGGAAGAGTTTAAATAAATGACCACGGATGTACGATGCTGGTACCGGATATTGCTCTACAAGTTCCAGATATTCCAGAGCAGGTTCCCAACAGGCGGGATAACGAGACTCAAATATGTATGGATTATAAAGATTTCCTTCCGCTGACATCACACCTTGCACTTGAATTTCCTCAATGCACCGCTGTACATCTTGCATACATTGTATGTTGCCATTGGCGATTACAGGAATTTTCACGGCATCTCTGATAAAACATATCAATTATTAAAAACAAGAAGCACAAAATACAGAGATTTTATTGTAAATACCAAAAAGCATATGTATAATGAATGCTTCAAGTAAAATGAAAAACAGGAATTACCTTGCTGCTTTAATGTGCTTCCAAGACGCTAATCCAGTTAATGGACCTTTTTGTTCTCTTGTACGTCCATGGATAGTGAGTAAGCTAGCACCTGCATTCTCTAGCATACAAGCATATTGTACAGTACGACTGATTTCTGAGAACACCCGTAATTTACAAGTAACAGGTATGCATAATCCATTCTTTAATGTCGACACTACATACATAAGAGATTTATTATATTATATTATTGTATTATATATATATATATAGAGAGAGAGAGAGAGAGAGAAAGAGAGAGGAGAGTCTAAAATCTGTTCAAGTGTATAATTAAAATGTATGCATACCGATTTTCTTTAACAAATCCCAATCATCTTGTAAGAAAGCTCCATAATGTCCTCGCTTTGCGATTGCTTGAGGACAACCGATATTGATGTCAATTGCATCACAGTATGGTTCAGCCCAGCGTGCAGCTTCCAATAATATATTTGGATCACTGCCACAAAACTGGAAAACGAATTACTATTGCACAAAATTTAATGTCGAATGTTCTTTTCTTTTTCGTTCTGTTGCGCATTTAAAATATTAACTTGTACGAAAATGTTTGTGAAAGATTATTTAAAACATCTATTGAATCTTGAATTGAGCGCATTATTTCAATCACACGATTGTTTGGTCACATACTTGAGATTTCGAAGAATTCTAACTAAATTTCGAGGAGTTATATCCTTTACACTTTTAAATTTTGTTCTTTTGTTAAATGTTCCTTCGTATATGTATAATCCCGAAAAACCTCATGTAACTAGTCGAGGACTAATTTTATAGTCTATACAATCGCAGTCCTATAGTTGTGTCAAGCAGACCTGTACAATCAGTGGACGATCTTCGCTAGTACTAGCGAGAGCTTCTCGCCTATATTTGGGATCCCGACAGAATACGGAGGAGTGCAACATTGGCGTGTAACAGAGCTGGGCGCCGTGTCGCCTGCTGAGTAATCTCCATGCCAATTCGCTCGCATCCACCATTGGTGCGACTATGTAACGCGGTGAACCCAAATCTTCCCAAACGTTAGTCCTCTTCTTCGAGACAGCATCCTCTTTGTCAGGTGACTCCATAGTCTCGGACGTTATCTGCGCGTATGAAGGTCGCATGAGCGATGCTACTATTTGCGACTACGCAAGGCTCGGAGCTAAGTTATACATTTAGCTTTTTTTTTCCCAGGTGTAAGGAAACTTGTCATGATGCAATAATGTGATCACTTGCAGGCATTACAAATTCAATACAGTAACATCAATTGCGCCATATCGGTACAAACTGACGTCGTACGATTTGGAACTACTATACTATAATCGCGTCGTATTACTTGGTATTATGCTTGGCCGATTGTTAAAATGGTCAATTTCTATAAAATTGAACTTTTTATCTTTATATAATATCTAACCGTACTTGATTATAACTGATATTTCTTGCAAGTAATCCGTTTCTTTCTTACGAGACAAGGCATTTGTATTAGTATAATTGGTTGGGTACACATAGTAGACATTGTCAATTATACAGGATGCCCTCGGATGTTTTCATCATGTAAAATTATAAAAAGCTTGGACAAATTTTTGATCGATATCAAACAAAAATTTAATCATTTACTTTATTTGCTTTACTTGAGCGATAATACATCGTATATGAGTCTGTCCATAAGAAATCGAATTTTATTTCCAAGACATTGTGTTGTGTCTGCCAGTTTGCACCACATTAAAATGTATAATTTTATATATTATTAAAACATTTAATTTTACATTTACATATTACAAAAGTTTGATTAATAATAATAATATTAAATTAAATAATGTTATTTTCTAAAAAAGGCAGACTCGTATATACGATGAGTGTATTTGATTGTAAGAGGATTCTTGCCAAATCGCTTTTAGGCTTTATATTCCTAATTCCTAAAAAGTAACACCTCAGTTGCCGACAACGTTACTCGTGTAATGGTGGGAAGGCGAATATAGAATTCGATCGCGACGGCGATCTCGGCGTAGCCGGTTTCGAAAGCTCCGATTCCGGTATGGGCGACAGTTGAGCGGTCTGCGTTACGACATGCGAGCCGATCTTGAAGTGCGGTCTCTTCTTGGAAAAACTCCCGCTCCGCCGTGTGCGAAGGTGAGTTTGATTTCGTTTAGATACCGTGGAGGGCGGCGTCTGCCCCAGGACGGAAATATCAGTGGTATTTGAAGGTACTTTTCTAATTTTGCGCACGGTGCGCGAAAAATCTAGGGCGGGTAGCCTCGCCGGTGGACGTGAGTAATCCGGTGGTGTCGTCAGTTCTGTCGTCAATGCTTCGACATTCCGATCCTGATGTTCGGTTAAAGCAAGTGCGATGTCCGGAGGACTGCCTGGCTGCGGAATGATCTTGTTGCCGCAATGACGAGCGATCGCCGACGACGAAGTCGTTAATCGTTGCCTCGAACCTTTCCTCAGACGAGCCTGCAGAAAAGTCTGTATTCTTCTCATTGTTCCGCAGGATCGTTTCGTCGGTTCGATCCTATTATCTCCGGTGCGACGCTTTCGTCCGTTTCCATCGTGCCTGCTGCCATCGGGATGGTTCATGATGGAGAAGCAACAAGACACCGGCGAAGGCGTGGAGGATGATTTGGCATCCGGCGAGTCACGCACATGGTTTCTCAGCTCCATCGCGTCCGTCGTCTGCGAGGAAGAGACCTGAATGGAGGTCTCGGTGGTGCGCGAATCGTACGAGAAACAAAGACGAAAATTCCGGCCACCTCTCATCGAAGGTAATCCATCTCTCGTCTTGGAGAAGACATCTTTAACGTTCGCCGTTGCTTCGTCGCTCCGGGTTTCCTCGTGCGTCGAGCAAACGTACACGTCCGTTGTCGCCATCGTCATTCTCGTTGTGCTCGTAGTATTAGTTTTGCGTAGAGGACCATTCTCGCAGAAGCGAGAATAGAGACCTCGCCCGCCAGGTACCGTCCGGTTGATGTGATCCTCATCGGCAGCGGTACAATAAGGTATGCCACATAGGCCAGAGGTAGACGTTGTTCTGGAGTCGGCGACAGCAGTACCCCTCTCCCGTTTGTTGCGCACGTATTCATACGTGGTGAGACCAAGACAGGCGATATAGCCGTGAAAGAAGCAGAGGTGTATGAGCATCACCGCAGCGATGGCCGAGAGAACGCCAATGACAGTGACGAGGACGAGCGAGCCGGTGCCAGGCATCGGCAACAATGGTGGCGTCGCCGTGGCGTTATTCATGCTCGTGTTCCTGTGATCTGCACTGTCCCATGTTCCAGACGATCCATTCCAGTTTATTCCATTATTAACGAATAAATGTGCGTTAACGAGCACCAGCTC
>NW_017298663.1:188065-190545 GCF_001594075.2 Trachymyrmex cornetzi | reverse complement strand
CCGCCGATGCAATTGTTCAACCATTTGCAGTGATGGTCGAAACGCGGTACGCACTTGTTGCAGATGGAACAGTGTTTGGTCCGCCGACCACGCGTCGTTATGTTGCAAAGGTGGCATCGGCCGTTCTCGATAACATGTCGATGCTTTGCTCGGTCAAACTCCGGTACGATCACGCGAACTGGTCGAGCGCGGACCTCGGGATCGGCCGGATCTAGCAGTAACACTGTCAAATGAGTCGACACGTGCAGTAGAAATAACGCGGCAAATAGTAATGAGAGGACGAAGCGCAGATCGGGCAATAGCGGTGGCGTCGTCAGCAACACGGTGAAAGTACCGACAAACACGACGATCAGCAGCACCCAACCGACGATCTGTTGAGGATGCAGTGGCAGCTGCAGCCCATGAACGCGTCGGAATTTCCTGTGCTCCGGTGGCACATGCTGTGTATCCCGCGAGGTGCAACACCGGCCAATTGTATTATTTGCACAGCTCTTGTTTAGCATTCCCAGTATCGCTCTTTCTTGACTATCATTTATTTCGTTTACACTTCCAGTGCGCTTTGGATCTAGGATGTTTTATGCATCGCTGTCCTTGTCCTTGTTTCTTTTCAATTTTATTTCCTTTTGCCACACACATTCTTTTCTTCTCCTACCTTATCGCTGTATTATACATCTCTGTTATTTAATTTTTTCTATTGAATATTATTTAATTAATACAGCCAACACATAATTTAAAGATTTTAAAACACTACTCGTTTATACTATATTTACGATTAAGCTTAATATATACCAAGACTTTTTATTTTATATATATATATATACACATACATACATACATACATACACCAAGTTATATATTCTTCAAATCCTACCCACTTTCACATCATGTTTTCATCATGAATGGTAATTTAAACTTGATTCTTCTAGTACGTCGATTCTTATTTCGCTTTCTCTCTCTTTTTTCTCCTTGTCGTTTGTCATTCATTTCTTTACTTTTATGATCATCTTAAAAATATGGTAGTCTTTTATCACTACCAATTCTCCAAAAAAGCATGTCAATTCCTTCCTTTGTACCTACAATTTCCAGTTTACATCCGTGTTCGCTCTATATAGGTAGTTCGAATATATAAATGACTGTCTTCGCGATTTAAAAAAGCACGATAAACGATATGCCATTAGGTTTCCGCGCGACACAACGTTATTCTTCCTCTAATGATGTAACTTCGACGAGGTTTTTCCTCTTCTCGCGTTTTCTTCGTCGTTCCACTGCGTGACACACTCGTAGACGATCTTGAACGGATCCTCGTCATTTTATGAATCGCCTCAAGGAACTTGTCGTCCGTGAAACTACTTGGGACTCGGGACAACTACTCTAACTGGCCACAAGCGGAACTCGGAGCAGAACGCCACAACTTGCTACAGCTGCAGTGGCTATATATTGGTGACAGTGGTGACTACTTGCCGCCCTTGCCGGCGACGCCTAGGCGAATCGATAAATCGCGGTTGCCGCGGAAACCGGTACTTTGTTTTGAGAACATTTGAGAACTCGCGCACGCATGCGACGAAACAATGCGAGCACGCGCACACTCGCGCTCGCGCGAAATTTCTACGAGATACCTAATGAGCGAAAACTGGAGATACGTATAATTTAATGAACAAATAAAAACGTTTACGCCTAATTTTCTGCATAATAATTTTTATTTCTATTAGATGTTCGTTAGACGCTATTCCTCGAGTGATTCAATTAACCTAACCTAACCTAGCTCAGCTAAAATTATCGCGTTAAAAAATATTGGCGTATTTATTGTCAGAAAGTATTTAGAAAAATCTTATACGAAATTCCAATAAAATGCCTGTGATCCTGGGTACGCGATTAGATATCGATCAAATTTTATGCGAGTAAAACGAAATCTCACTAACCTCACTTTGTGTAATTCAATCTTTTCAAACAACAGATGGAATGAACGCACCTACGTGAATTCATAAACATCCCTCGAATCGATTAGTTTTAAATATCGTTTAACATTGCATTATACGTCAATCACGATTTTCTCTCGATATTCTCAATCTTCTCCCGATTTATCATCACTTATGAAAATTCAAAATACTACACTTTAATAAAAAAAGAAAGACATCTGAAAATGGTCATTGTCGTCCGCTAACAGCAGGCAGCATGGTAATAGAAGATAGGTAACTTGAGCGATGCGCATTAGCCGATTTGGTTGTAGCCACGGAGTAAAAAGAAGGAGATCAAATTCGAGGATGAAACATTGGGCGCGTTCAAGTCGACAAAGCGGCTAATCTATTTGTCGAGCAAATGAAAACAATTTATAGATCCAACCAATCACATTGGGTGCATTTAAGCAGGGTCTACAATAAAAGTCGTAGCAGCGTAGAGTCTTATGCTGGATTCACACTGCATCCGATTTGCGTCGTACGACGCTCTGCAACCAATCAGAAAACAGGATTCCGATGATACGA
>NW_017298663.1:183657-187997 GCF_001594075.2 Trachymyrmex cornetzi | reverse complement strand
GACGCACATCGGATACAGTGTAAATCCAGCATTAAGTCGTAGAAAATTAACCAATCACAGTATACGTTACGTATACTATAGTATTTCCCTAGACTTTCGTATACGTTTCTTTTCAAGAATAGAGCTCCTGGGGTCGTTTCTGTATCTTCAATCAAGGTGAAAATTACAAAAGTGAGCAAATTTACTAGATGTTGGCCAATAAAATTATCAGTATTCTAGTAAATTCACTCACTTTTGTAATTTTCACCTCGTTTCAAGATACAAAATCGATCCCCAGAGGCTTTATTCTCGAAAATAAACTTATACGAAAGTCTAGGGAAATGCTACAGTATACGTTACGTATACTATAGTCTGCTGCGTTCAGAAATATCACTCAGGTGTCTCCGGAGGCAGTCGGGTGATATTTCCGAACGCAGCCTTATGCTATGATATTAACCTCGCATATAGGTAATGAATACAGATATCTCTGCGGTTCATGCGTGTATTTGCGATTACATATGTAGACTCGTGTATCACCGTTAAAATCTGGCGGCGAGCCTTTTTCAGCTTTGCGCGATCGTTTTAAAAATCATTTTGAGTAAAAACGATTGTTACGTCAGATTAGTTTGAGGTAAGTCCTTTCGAAACGCGCTTGGCGATTCTCACGTTTCTATATGTCCAGTACATGCTCTTATGTCACTCGATTTTCGTCCAGCTTCGACGCAGAGTTCCACATTGAAAAACTGAATGCGCTCTTCTTAACTAATTTGGAATCTTCCTGAATGTGAATTTGACCTATCTAGGATGGCGGGAGTATTCGATATTGAGTTGCACGATGGGGATGCTGCAAATCAGGACGAGTCAGATGACGATGTGATTGACAATAGAGAAGTAGTGTGCATGTGTCTGATAAGATGTAGTTATACTCGACAACAACATATTTTAATTTGATCTCTTCTTTACTCTTAGGAGGAATATAATCATGCTGCAACCGTAAGCGCTATATTAGAGTAAGCATTTCACTCTTTAATAGTTTTTTTTGTTGATCATTATTAAAGAAGAGAAATATTACTTTTTAGATCTGACAACTTGGAGAGGGTTCAATTGTCTGAGCAAAATGTCAATCCTGGTCAAGAGAAGGCTGGTCCACAAGATTTTGAATTATGTAAGATTTTAGGAGAGGGTGGCTATGGAAAGGTCTTCCAAGTCAGGAAAGTCACTGGAAAGGATAAAGGCAGTATTTTTGCTATGAAAGTACTACGCAAAGCATCTATTATACGAAATCAGAAAGATACCGCGCATACCAAGGCCGAGAGGAATATCTTGGAGGCTGTAAAACATCCATTTATCGTAAATCTCATGTATGCCTTTCAAACTGGTGGTAAATTATACCTTATCTTGGAGTATCTATGTGGTGGAGAGCTTTTCACATATCTTGATCGTGAAGGTATCTTCTTAGAGGATACAGCTTGCTTTTATCTGTCGGAAATTATACTGGCCCTGCAACATCTTCACAATCAGGGAATAATATATAGGGATTTGAAGCCAGAGAACATCTTGCTGGATGCCGAGGGCCATGTTAAATTAACAGATTTTGGCCTTTGCAAAGAACACATACAAGAAGGCACAGTGACACATACATTCTGTGGAACGATAGAATACATGGCTCCAGAGATTCTAACTAGGAGCGGTCATGGTAAAGCTGTAGATTGGTGGAGTTTAGGCGCTTTGATGTTCGACATGCTTACAGGAATGCCACCGTTCACCGGAGACGATCGAAGAAAAACTATCGAAAAAATCTTACGCGGAAAGCTAAGTCTTCCACAATATCTGACGCCAGATGCCCGAGATCTCATTCGAAAACTCTTAAAGAGACAAGTTGTTCAAAGATTGGGTTCAGGTCCGGAGGACGCTGAACAAATTAAAAACCACAATTTTTTCAAGCACATAAATTGGCAGGACGTGATTGCTCGGAAGTTGGACCCACCATTCAAGCCGTCCCTAAAGAGTGCCGACGACACGTCTCAATTCGACGAGCAATTTACGGCGACTGTGCCGGTCGATTCACCGGTTGAGAGTACTCTCAGTGAATCTGCAAACATGATATTTCAGGGTTTCACGTACGTAGCGCCGAGTGTCCTGGAGGAAATGTATGCACAGCCAAGAGTTGTCAACGCTAGAAGCCCGCGTAGAGGACTATTAAACAATACAGGTTTTGGTGCGGCGGCGAGTCTACATGGTTTCTCCTCACCTAAAACGATGGATGTTCATTTGCGCCCATCGTTAGACCTTCAACAACAACACAGGCAACATATGATGGGACCTAATACCATAGAGGATACCGAAATGGTTGATCTCGGTCAATTACCGAACCGTTTATAGTGCTGCGACCTATTGCGCGCAAACTATTAGCTTTTTAATGCAAATTAGGGGACGAAAGGAACATAGCTCATAAATCTGTTTGTATCGTTTCTTTTCACATTCATGTGTGACGACAAACAGAGTTATATTTAGCAAATTTAATATATTATGTATAGCAAAAAGCTATAAGCACAGTGAGTTTGTGATCAGTCTTCTTGATATCGCGATATTGCCTGCGCCTATGTGTGCAACTTTTCTTAAATCTCTAGCGATTTCAAAAGACGGCCAAACGTTTGTTCGCAATGCAAGGGAGCGAATAGTGTGTTTTTTTGCTATGTAAATACGTGCGGATAATTGAAAGCAAGTACATTCTTTACAAAATATTTATGAGCAGAATGCAGTTCAAATCTAAAGATTATATCACAATAGTAACACAGATATCGCAATCATATCGTTGATTGTAACGTAATTGATTAGTATTAAACTATTTCGAACAATATTGATTCATTCGACTCTAAATTAATGGACGCTTTAGAAAGAATGCTACAGAGAAGAAATATTTTTCTTTTTCTTTTTTTCTTTTCAAAATTATTGTACGATTAAATCTTTTGTTTTTAGATTGTGGCAATCTTTCCTGTAATATTTTTTTTCTTTCTAGTGCTTTAGAAGATTGCAATACACCAGTTTATTTCAAGTAAAACACTGTGCACTTCGAGTAAATATGTGCGAATTGAAATAATTTTCTAAACTGTCGGAGAATTTTATTTTTCATGCAATGGATATACAAATGTTGTATACATATATATGTAAGACACACGTTCTATTTTAATGCCGACTCTTTAAGAATAATTCTACATTCCGGATGTTATTCTGGATGTTACGACGATGATTCGCCCTTGTACAGTGTCTCATTTTAAAGGATCCACTCAAATATCTCGGAAACACTGCATTAAATCGAAAAATGTTTCAGACAAAAGTTTTGTGACTTCTAGGACATAAGATGATATTGGTTTGATCTTGGGGTGGTATTGTCAAAGTCGCGGTAAGGTCACTTTGAATTTTTTAAATGGAATTCCCCATTTTTCATTAGATATTCTTGTAGTTTACCTCGAGAGTTTTGCAGAACTCTATAATAAAATATTTTTTCATTAAATACTTTGCGAGTTATAAGGCTTGCAAGTTATAGCACCGCCGGCATTAGCATTACCCAAGGTGTCCGACCGACAGCTAAAACTTCTTGAATGTTGTTCAGGATCATGATCTGGATAACATTTGTCAAGATCAAGGTCAATAGTGATTATTCCTTTTATTTTCATTTTTGCACTAAAAATTCATTTTTACGTAAAAATGAAAATAAGAGGTACAACCTCTAATGACCTTGATCTTGACCAATGTTATCCAGGTCATGATCCTGAACAACATTCAAGAGGTTTTAGTCGTCAGTCGGACACCTTAGGTAATGCTAATGTTGACGGTACTGTAACTTTCTAGTCTTATAACTCACAGAGTATTTTTAATGAAAAAATATTTTATTATAGAATTCTGAAAAACTCTCGAGGTAAGTTACAAGAATATCCAATGAAAAATGGGGGGGGAGGGTTCATTTAAAAAAAGTCAGTGACCTTACCCTGACCTTGACAATGCCACCCAAGGTCAAACCAATGATACTGTTTTATGTCCTCCTTAAAATCATAAAACTTTTGTCTGAAACATTTTTTTATTTAACGCAGTGTTTCTGAGGTATTTGAATGGATCCTTTAAAATAAGACACCCTATATATAAGATGGAACATCGGGAATTAAATGTAAGTAAAAGTGAGTAGATCCACGATTATCTTGTTTTGTCAATAGTATTAGACACAATTGATTATATTGGCTGCATAGTTTATTTAACTATATTTATATATGCAAAAAATCTACCCGATAGAATCGGAAAGAAAAACGAAATTTCTCCATTCTGTCATTCTGTATATATGTATGTATACACACATGCACCCCCCC
>NW_017298663.1:166902-183629 GCF_001594075.2 Trachymyrmex cornetzi | reverse complement strand
CACACACACACACACACACACACACACACACACACACACACACACACACACACACAAAATAAAACCGGTCCTAGTGGTTTTATTTAGCACAACAGTATGATGCACTTTAAGGAATGGCATTTTTCTGATAGAATTTATTACAATTGCTCTTTAGTATAAAAATATGTGAAATGTTTCAATAATGTAATAAGTGTATTTTCTTTTTAACTATCTATACATACACAAGTATGAACATGTACGTACAGGGCTGGGCCCTGTATTTGAAATACTTTCACTTAAAACATAATATTTGCAATATAAATGTAGTTTGTATTTTGTATTTCAGCAGAGCACATGAAAGTATTACATACGCATTTTGTATTTAAAATCAAACGATTGAAAATTTTTTATATTTTGTAATTCAAATAATAAGATTAATTATCAATCTAATAGCGTTTTCGGTCCGATTGGGTTTGCACCAACCTGGGTTGGATTAATCTTTCCTATTGGTTGACATCACCCGCTCTACCAATAGGAGAGCACAAAACGCCATTAATCCAACCCAGGTTGGTGCAAACCTGGCCGGACTGAAAACGCTATTAGTTTTGAAATTCAAACTACAAAATATTTTTGTATGCTCTACTGAAACACAAAATACAAATTACAGTTGCTTACAAATACTGTTTTTCAAATACATGCCATCCCTGTATATGTATATATATCAAGTTTTGTTGCGTTTATAAAATATATAATCAAATATATATAATAGATTAATTGTACATATAGCTGCCAATCCGATTACTTCCCAAAGTTATAGTATTGTACTGCATTGAAAGTGTAATCCATTTGCAAGAGGAATAATCACGCAGATTTCAAAGTGCCCAAGTGTTCAAAGCCTAACGTGGCTAGTATTACGTATATAATATACATTCGTACATTATATATGTAAAAATATATATGTAAGAATGGATTGTTACTAGCCGTGTTAGAAACGAAATAGAGTGAGAAAAACTTATACACATATTATCTATGACTTATTTGAATAATGCGTGCCGTATAAAAAAATAAGAAAATAATCTAGCTAATATTTGTAATATACATATATATACACATATATACATATATATATAGATATACATACGTATGCACATGTGTGCATATGCGTATACAGGGTGTCTCAGAAATAGGGTAGGAGCCGCATTGTGGGCGTAAAATGGATCAAGGGGAACAAAAAAGTCTACCATTTCGCTGTAATTTTCGAATTAAAAAAGAAAACGTATAAGCCAATGTGCGGTGAAGCCGTGCCGCCCGAATTCGTAATACGACCCATCGCACCTCGACAGCGACTCCTACCTTATTTTTGAGACACCCTGTATCCATATATGTACACATACATTGCCAATGGTCCTATGTATTGTTGCAAAAGACATATATATGTACATATATGTATTCCATTATACACATCATACGTATATACATGTGTGTGTGTATGTGTGTGTGTATCACGCACTAAAATACCAATATATTAAAGTGCTTCATTGATTTGTAATAAAGTGCATGCTATTATAATAAAACATATAATTAATGTTTGTATTACAAATTGTTATTAGAAATGTTTCATTGTCATTGAATAAATTACTGTAATTGATTCAAGTTATTCTGTTAATATGCACGTATCATTGATATATAAGGTGTAGTAAAAAGAAATCCATTATTTTTGCATGAAATTGAAGGCTTTATTTAGTATAGTTAGAATGATCTGATTTAGGTCAAATATGCATCGTTTTGTTCGATAACTTGTTGCCATTTTGAAGGTAATTCCATTATGCCTCTCTCATAAAAACCCTCGTCCCTATTGGCAAAAAACTGGGACAGTCGATTTTCACAAGCTTCTCTTGAGGCGAATTTTTCACCAGCAAAATCATTCGCCATAGACAGGAACAGATGGTAATCACTTGGAGCCAGGTCCGGACTATAAGGTGGATGCATAAGAACCTCCCAACCAAGCTCCCGGAGCTTCTGGCGAGTCACTATCGATGTGTATGGCCTTACATTGTCCTGATGGAACACAATTCCTCTCCTATTGGCCAACGCTGGCCGCTTCTGGACGATTGCTTCCTTCAGACGGTCCAATTGTTGACAGTACAGGTCCGAATTAAGAGTTTGGCCGTAGGGGAGCAGCTCATAGTAGATGATTCCCTGCCAATCTCACCAAACACACAGCAAAACCTTCCTGACTGT
Source organism: Trachymyrmex cornetzi (assembly GCF_001594075.2). Classification (NCBI taxonomy): domain Eukaryota; kingdom Metazoa; phylum Arthropoda; class Insecta; order Hymenoptera; family Formicidae; genus Trachymyrmex; species Trachymyrmex cornetzi. The sequence goes on along the minus strand of NW_017298663.1, from coordinate 181,409 downwards.
CAATCCTGGCTTGGCCACCGTTTGCGCCGGTTCATCGCGATTCGACCACGACCGTTTTCGCTTGACGTTGTCGTAAGTGACCCACTTTTCATCACCAGTCACCATCCGCTTCAGAAATGGGTTGATTTTGTTGCGATTCAGCAGCTATTCGCAGATGAAAATTCGGTCTATGAGGTTTTTTTGCGTTAACTCGTGTGGCACTCATACATCGAGCTTCTTTTTGTATCCAGCCTTATTCAAGTGGGTCCAAACGGTTTTTTGTGCAATGTTTAGCTCCTGGGCAATCGAAACAGTGCTTACATGACGGTCGAACTCGACGATTTCCATTATTTTATTGACATTTTCGACAATTGACCTTCCAGAGTGTAGTGCATCTTTGACATCAAAATTACCGGAACGGAATCGACGAAATCAAAATTGCACGTGATTGGCTGTTACAGTATCAGGACCATAAACACTATTCACATTTTCAGCCGCCTGGCTTGCGTTTTCGCCTTTATCGAAGAAAAACTGTAAAATATGGCGTATTTTCTCTTTGCTGGTGTTCATTTTTGACGCGCGCTCAAACAATACTGAGTCAAGCAATCACAAAACTGAGTTTTTTTTAGTACGAAATCTTATTTTTCTAATGTCATCTAGCGTAACCCGATCGCACTTATACAACGCGAGATACAGATTACTAAAGCCATCTATTGGAAAAATAATGGATTTCTTTTTACTACACCTTATATATTATTGATTTATATTCATATCTATCCGTAATAACCTTGAAAAGGTACAATATAAAATTATATTGCAAAATGCATTAAGCGCAATAAACGTTCTTTTTATTATTAATTTCATAAATGATACATCTATAGTTAATGAGTATTATTAAAGTAATTAATTATGATACTTTTTATGTATTTTATTGTGCTTTGAATGGGTTCTATCCTTATTTCTATATTTAATCTTTCTTTTTCTATTATGACGATCCTTATCTTTATCATGTTTAGCACGGTCATTCATCTTCTTATACATGTAGTTGTGCTTGTCACAACTTCGTTTCCTTTTATGTTTGTAAATCTTGTAAATGCTTTCTTCTTTAAAGTCGGCTTTTTTCCTTCTTTTTTTGTCCTTCTTGGAATGAAAATTTTCCGAATCAATGTTACTGCTACTACTACTATCGCTCTCACTGCTACTACCACTACTACTACTACTACTACTACTACTGCTGCTGCTGCTGCTGCTGCTGCTATTACTGCTATTACTACTATGCTTCTTATTACTGTTTTTTATTTTTTTCAATCTTCTTTTTTCTTTTTTACGTTTTTTCCTTTCTAAAAGCTGTAATTTCCTGTAATTATAAGAGTAAATTCTCCTGTTTAATCATCAGTTTTAAAATATACTTTATCAATAGTAAGAGGATACTACATTATGTAGTTGAATTAACTTACAATAATAATCTTTTCTTTTCTTTCTTTGACAGAGATTTTAGAAATAATAATTCTGACTGTTCCTCATCTTCAGAGACCATAAGATGTTCATGTTCTGGAACTCGTAAATGTTGTTGTGCATCTAATGCAGATCTATAATATAAAAAGCCAATAGCATAAAGCATTCATATACACCAATATTAATTCATTTTTAACATAATTTATTTAACAAAACTTATTTGAATGTTATATAACACAACACATGAAAATAACACATGTATTTACTTTTTCAAAGCTAGACCATCCTCTCGCATTTGTTGAACGAGAGTCATAGTGTCTGGGGCAGATGGCGTCTGCGAATTATTTGCCATTACAACGCTCATTGCTTGACTGTACAATGGGCATTCCTTATCTAAAAATATTTTTCATTTTATTCTTAGCTATTGGTAATATCTAATATTCTAATGTAAAAATTGTAACATATCTTAGTACATTTCTTATTAATGTTGATTAATGAAAAATCATGATGGTTTGCTTGATTTTAGGATAATTAAGATTATTTCATTCTTTATTGAACGGGAGATATCGAAAGATACCAACTAAGAGCTTTGATAAATTCAATATTGTGAGGCATTGCGGATAGATTAATTTATTTTTTGTATGTGATTTGTATGTGATCAAGATTTTTTTAGAGTCGAAACTCGTTTCACTCAAAATTTTAATAGTAATAAAATTTAATATGCCTAACACATTAAATTTTATTACTATCAATATCCTATATTATGAGCTCATCTTTGGCTATTTTTATTATTAAAATTATGTTGTAAAAATATTTTATTATTAATATTCGTTTAAACATATTTGTATCTTACTGGATAAAATTTTAAGATACCTGTATTTATGTGTCCCCATTTATGACATTTGATACACCGTACATTCCTCACTTGTATACCAAAAGGTTGATCTCGAATTTCGCTATCCCCTTTGCAGTAACTCTCTCTTGGAGCATTGTATTTCCGCTGCCATTCAAACTTGTATTCAGGTTCGTTGTCTTCCTTCTCCCGTTCTTTCTTTGCTCCAGGAGGTGGTTCATACATAAAATTGACACTAAGTTTATCCTTACTTTCTTTGCTGAGTAGCGCTCTGAAAAAACCTTTGCATTAGGAACAAAACTGCTCGTTACACGATATCTTTGAGTTAATTACTTGTTATTATGAAGATCTTGCTCCTTCTCATACTGCACTCGCAGCTCCTCCTGCTTTTTCTTGTAAGCCTCTGCTTGTTGTTCCGCCATCCATACCTGATACAACAATATGCATTTTTAACACAAGGGTATGATTTTCCTTTCAAATATATGACGAGAGAATTAAAAATATTCTGTTATCGTAAAGAGAGGTTAAACCACATATTCGTACTCGCTTCAAATTGTCTCGTGACGCCGGATGAAAAAACTTTTTACACATGTAATTATTAAATCCCTTTCCCATCTTTAAAAATTTTTCCTCACAATTTCAGATAGCAATTTTATTACAAAAATAACCGCAATTCTCAACATTCAATTTACAACATGAAATTTGCAATCATGCACTAGTCTGACCTGACAGGTCTGACTAGTTACCATCGATCATCACTGTTCATCACTATCATCGACTTTACGAATTTTTTTTCTTAAGTTGCAAGCGCTGATCATGCTTCATTTTAAAAGGCAATTGCAATATAACGTAGCCAATCGGATTCGTTAGGTTACTTCGTTTTTTGGCGCAAACATGAATGTATGAAATACCTGAACGGAACGTGAAATATCCTTTTTAATTTAACGTGGTAAAGCCTGAAAGGTGAGGGGAAACTCCAAAAAAGTAAGAAGGTCAGGACACTTATTATGGAAATGTTTGGAACGGATTCCAGTCGAAATTAATGGGTACATTCAGTACTATAACCGCTCACTGAGCGCTCAGTGAGCTCTCGTATCTGTTTGGTCTATACTTTTAGATCTAACGGAATATGCCAATCAGATGCAAGAGCTCACTGAGCGCTTAAGCGTTGTGTTCACGATGCTAGAAATCGGTCCGAGATCTCGGATGAAGAAAGAATTGACCAATCGCAATGGTCATGTGATCAAATTGTTCAAATGTGATTTGTTAATTTTTTCTCTGTCTGAGATCTCGGACCGATTTCTAGTATCGTGGACATTAGGCTTTAGTGAGTAGTTGTAGTACTGAATGCACCCAATAATCTCTTTTACACTGAACACTGGCTTATGCTGGGTATCAATCATGAAATTTTATCCCTAGGATGAAAAGTAAAAAGTGAAAAATTTCTCCATTAACTTCAATGGTTAAAATTTTCACTTTTCACTTTCCATCCTAGGAATAAAGTTTCATGATTGATACCCTGGATTCACACTGCGTCCGATGTGCGTCGTACGACACTCTGCAACCAATTGCTGGATTCACACTGCATCCGATTTGCGTCGTAAGACGCTCTGCAACCAATCAGAAAACAGGATTCCGATGGATTTTGCTTCGTATCATCGGCATCCTGTTTTCTGATTTGCTGGATTCATACTGCATCCGATTTGCGTCGTAAGACGCTCTGCAACCAATCAGAAAACAGGATTCCGATGGATTTTGCTTCGTATCATCGGCATCCTGTTTTCTGATTGGTTGCAGAGCGTCTTACGACGCAAATCGGATGCAGTGTGAATCCAGCACAGGATTCTAGCACCCACAACTCGTCACAAATAATTTATTAACAATTCTACTTTCTAGTAACATCGAACAAAAAACTGTCGTCTAGGGAATAATTGAGTTAAAGAAACATCGGTTCAAAAATCGGTTTTTTTTCCAAAAAAAAAAAAAAGTAATTGATATCAAAATAATCGAATGTGAATCACCCACTCGGACCCATCTCTACTTTACGGAGGCGCGAGCCTTATAATTAAAGAAGAAGAAGAGGATGTCTCGTATATATCATGATTCTAAATTGTTCTAAACGCAATTTGATATAAGTCATTTGATGATCGCACGCTGCAGCTGTTTAGCGAAAAATTCTTGATTGACTGATAGTACGTTGTTAAAAACTATGAAAATCAATGAGAAGAATATGGTAGCATTTGCAACCTCTGCAACGCCAGTAGACCGTGAAGGTTGGTTGAATAAACGTGGAGAGATAAATCGTGGATATCACAAGCGATGGTGTGTTCTCAAAGGAAATATATTATTCTATTTTGATCGCCGCGGTGACAGAGAGCCGGTAGGCATGATCGTGCTCGAAGGTTGTACGATTGAATTGGCAGAGGATGAAGAACAGTTTGGCTTTAAGATAGTTTTTCATGGACCAAATAATAGAAGTTATGTTTTAGCTGCAGAGTCCCAGGTAAACAGACGTTCTAATACTATATTTACACTTGTGCTTGAAAGTAAATGTGTTTAATGACAGACAGTGGTATCTAGGAATCTATGGAACAATGGATGAAGGCTTTAGCATGTGCTAGTTATGATTATATGAAACTTATGGTGACAGAATTGCAACGTCAGTTGGATTCAGTAGAGGAAGAAACAGCTTCCACACCGATTCAACAATCTCCTAAAGCTCCACCGAGACAACGACATAATCCGTTCAATAGACCAGATTCTCATCATCGGTCTCAGAGTGTTAGATCGGCACCTGGTAGGACCGAGAACGTACCTAGGACTAGAATAACTTTTCGTGAGCTTCATACAGCATATGGCAGGCGAATCTTGGCAGATCTGAATGCGTGGAGACATGCGAAGAAAAATGCAGAGGCTCCGCTAATAACTCTCTAACTTTGTATATATTTTATAGATGATTAAACAAAGTATACTTCAACATTGTACATAATCTAAGAGAATTACTGGTTCAAAAAGTCAGCTATACATTAACATGGAGAACGTAACTTGTGTTATATTGAGTATGTGTGTATGTATGTATGAACATGTCTGTATGTAAAGATGTAAAACTAATTAATTTAGACAAAAATAGATTTGTTTCATAAAATATAGTTCTTATTCATGTAACATATTCTCTCTATTCTGTAGAAAATTTTCTAAATAATTTTTAATTCTTGATAATATTTGATTGCTATATTAAGATTATTATGACAAAAAAAAATGTTGGCATAATAGAAAAAAGTTGCAAATAAAATGATAAAAGGAACAATTGCAAGCTGTTGTAAATTTTTTAAAGAAATTTTCCATATGAGTATCACATCTTCGATTCTTTGCATCTCAAGAGCATATCAGGTGAGATACTCAGAATGGAATCTTATGTCTTGAAACACGAACGATTCAATAGTCATGTCTTGATTAGAAATTAATTAAAACTGTATTCACTCGAGACGCAGAATGATTACTCATATGAAACTTTTCTTGAGATACCAGATATCAATTAAAGCTATATTTTTCACCTGCTTGAAAGTAACTGAAATCAAGTTACTCACATATGTACGTAATATAAAAATGGAACAAGCTAATATATTTATGCAAAGAAAGAAGAATTTCACTTCATTTGAAAGAAAGTTTTATTGGAATGCATATCAGAGCATAAAAATATAATAGAAAATAAGAAAATAGATGGTACATCTGTTAAAAGCAAGCAAGAAGTGTGGAAGAAAATCACGACTACTTTTAATGCTAGTACTCTTATTGATGAAAAAGTAATAAAAATTTACATTAAAAAAAATTATTTATTTATAATTTTATTATAAATACAGGATAGATGTATGGAAAAGATAAAATGCAGATGTTTCATTTCAATATTTATGACAGTGTATATATACATACATATATGTGTATATGTATATACATACATACACACATACGTATATATATATATATATATTGTTATATAATTTATATCATATACATACCATAAATTGAGATGTATTATGTACAATTTAATTAGATGATAAATATGAGCTTGCAAATGTAATGTTTACCAATACTACGACAAATAAATTATTATGGTTACATAAGACATCAGGTGCATAAATTACTTAAATTTAAATACGCTTTTTTTTCTCGCGTCTCCAGGAAGATGTCTGGTACCTAACAAAAGACGAGCCTTATCTTCCTCCTGTGGTACAGATTCCTCGGGTGGTCCTCTCGGTTTTATTTGCAATTTTTGTTTAATAGCTTGGCTTAGTATTACACGCCTGGAATCGCTCTTCATGGCCAAAAGCAGATCTAGCCATGTCCATGTCACATTATGGTATTCCAAAGTCGGTATGACCAGCGCAAAGTCACGTACATCTTCAAGATTCTTTTCTTTGTTTCCCTGTATGCAAAAATAGTATTGAATTTTTTAAAATAATTGGCGAACAAAAGTAACAAATATTTAATTTTTTTTTTATTTCAAAATGTTACCTTGTACGATACGCGAACAGGTACTTCCGGTATTTTAATATATATAAACAATTTGTTCTTGTCTGCTCTTTCCTTCATTTTCTCTACATCGTCTCTCCTCTCGATAGGTACGTAGAAGGATGAATCACGTTGTGGTGCCGGTGCTTCCTCTATGCCTTCCGGATCTCTCTCAGGGAAACAAAATTTAAGCATAGTATTGAAGAACTTTTTTGTTAAACCTGTGTGAAGAAAAAAGAAATATGATCTACACATATAATGTGACACATAGGAGGCTCTGCTGTATTTGACACAAGTTATACATTTACTTACCTATCGTAAGAGGCACTACATTGATTTCAAAGTGTTCCTTTACAGAAATCCCTGCTACCGGCGCCTTTTCTCTGCAAAATACTCGAAGAGCTCTTTGTCGGTCTACAGGCATGTTGCTCTGCAGCTCCGTGGGTACAAGTACTTCCGTATAAATTTGATTCGGTAATAAATTCGTCATCCGAACGTATCCTAGCTCCAGTAGATGTTCCACCGAATCATCGGTCTTGCTAGTTTTCGTGTAAAGAAAATTTGTTAGAATAAGATCGGCGATACCCAACTGACCGTCCGCGTCCGTCAGCCTCCATTGTGCGTGTTTAAAACAAATCTCGGCTACCCTGGCCACCGCAGCCGGCTTGTCTTTAAGCGTAGTTGACGCCGTTGCTGGCGCGGTGGTTTCCTTGTAACAACTCAACATGACGTCCAATTCCTCCGCCTTGGCACCAAGTTGTTCCTTACATTCAAATACGCTCGCTTCTAAACGTTCCATCTTTGTCAGTAATTCCGGACTGGACTCGTCGGCTAGCGCTTTCTGCACTAAGTACGTCTCGCGTTCCAACCGTCTCAATTTTGCCACCAAGCCGCGCACCGTGTTTTGTAATTGCTGTATCGGTCTCTTTTGATCCTCGACAGAATGCAGCTGCAACTGGAATCTCATTCTTTGTAACCTCTCCGAGGCCTCTTTCCGCCTGGGTTCCACATAGAGTAGCAAATTGTTAACTATGTCCAGGATCATCGCATATTGCAATGAATTGGTGCACACATCCAGATCATGATGCATCAAAGTAAACGCGTCGGCCGCGGTTAGATCCTTCCTTTCCCATGGGCTGACTTCTTCTCTAGGCGGAGCTGGCACTTGGTCCACAGAACCTACATCTAAGGTCTGTCCGTAACCAACATAGAAGAATTCGCACTTGCATCGGGACACTATGCGTTGTAATTGATGCTGTGGTCCGCCGCCACCTCCTACTGTTTGACTGACTACACCACCAACACTCTGACCAGATCCCACCAGAGCCGGGACGTCCGGTAGACCGGCTATGATAGTAGAATCTTTCTCCTAAAATACAGTGAAATATAGTGTAACATACAGTTTGCTCTGCGCACAATACCATTTACGTTCTGATACTAACGTACTTGAATGTTATCCAATGTCAACCACATGATATTGTCATCAATATTGTCGTCGATGTTTGCGCTTACAGTAGCATAGTATTGCATACATTCTAACGAGCCGACCCAAGTCGTTTTCGGAACGAGAGATCGCTCCTTCCAAACTGGATGGTGTACTCTCTGTAGTATTTCCGCTTTGGCTGCTGAGAGAATCACGTATCCCCGGGTTTCGATGCCCTTCAACAGCACTTGACTGTTTACTAGAGCAACTGAAAAGAATTTTGTCTTAGTTGTTAAATCTTTTGTTTTTTACCCTATTGTCCTTGTCTCAAATGAATCTTCGTTTTACACAAATATCATTTATTAACATTTAGCGGATAGAGTTTTTGTGCGGAGGATGAGACCAAACTACGTACTCAGCCAGTTCTTATGCAAGACGTCGTCCTGGTGACACGCCGCTAGTCCGCGCAGTTGCTGTCCTCTAGTTTGCACCGACAGATCGTCGCTGAAAGCCACTGGTTTGTTCGTGGCCTCTGCTATCAATCTCTGCAACATTCCCGCCGCTTCGCCTTGCTGTGGCTTCACGGAGGACGACGGTGTCACGACCTGTGTGGAACTACCTTGTTGATCGACAACAATCGGTCTGCCAGCACGATTTTTGTGTGGATTGAGCGTTGAGCTGTTATCCCTGTGGAAACCCTTTAGTGTTGCAGTTGACAGATTCTTTTTCAGTTGCTGCGTCTTGATGAAGGAGTCAAAGAGAGCGAAGGCAACATCTCGATTGGTCTTGGTCCAGGCGCCGCGCAGGTCGTGCACGACCAATCTGTGAATTGGTGTGTCGCCACTTACCCCAGCAACCATTGCCTCTCTGCCGTAGCTGACGCGGGCCACGCTCAAGCAGTAACACTTCTCGACCGGTTGACGCAGCGATGCGCTCTCCACTTCGTCTTCCTGTAATGCGCTTTTCAACCAAATCTCGGCGTCGCTTAGTTCGCAATTCATATATATGACGGACCATTCTGCCCGTGGTCGATGAACCAGGCCATCATCAATCGGATGCAATGCAAGGTTGTGCTCCGAGCTGCAGGCAACTCGACCACCGGTCACCTCGAAACCTCTCTGCATGGCGAACGACATCCAGTAATTGACGTGAAAACGATGAAAGGCCAAGGTTAGCCGGACCTTCCTGTAGTGTCTGCTAAGTTGTTTCTTCCTAGGCCGAATGTTCTTGAACAACGGACCTTTTCTCGTGGGTCTCGTCGCGCCCGACAAAATTAATTTCAGATTCTCGAACCATCTCAACGTGCTGCCATAGAGCAGTGCTGTTGGCGCACTAGTCAACGTAGGTGAGCCAGTTGGCTTGGTTTCTAATGAGAGACTGACGTTCAAGTTTTGAGAGCGAAACGCTCTAAACGAATCGTGTTCCTGATTGCTCGAATATTCAGGCAATCGATCCGGAGCGCAGGGTATAGCAGCGTGATGATCACGTGGATCACCTAGGCATACCCATGCTAATTTAACGCTCAATCTGACGTTAGGTAAATGTAGTAATCGGCAGTCGTCGTATTTACTAGCTGTACGCACATATACATCGAGATCACCCTTAATAATGATCTTTCCTTGCGTCCAGTCGAGCTCCAATCCGGTCCATGTGAGCTCCATCTCTTCCGTGGTGTTATATGGATCCAGAGAGCCATGCAACAGTACTGTTAACTGTTTTACACAGAGTGTCAGTCTACCATGAAGAGCTAGTCGCATTTTATCCCAGAACGGCAATGGCGGGCTTGGATCTCTCGACGGATGAAGGATCTTCTCGAAACTGAGATTACACTGTGCTATCACTGGCTCCCAGCATGGACCGAACGCATATCGGAATTTGTCGATGTCCCAATTGAGATCGTGATAATACTTGAGAGATGTCATTCCTCTTTCCACCACTATATCTTCCCATGGCGCGCCGATTTCAATTCTAACAGTTCTCTTCGCTCTCGGTGGTGCTAAAGCTTCCGCCCCGGCTAATCTGCCCCATATATTCAAATTTTCCACCAGAAGCAGTGGTTGCGGAAAATCGCGAAGTTGAAGCTTCCACTCGGCGCATTTTAGACTGATACCGCGGACCCATACCGCGTTGAATTCCAGACCATCCTCGGGCCAAGGTGTTTCCGAGTCCATTTCTCGGAGTGCTCTCACTGCCTTTTCCGTACCATTTATCGACGGATCTGCTAAGGCTAATATCTCCAAATCCAACATAGTCCAGGCGAATAATCGAGTTCTCGCGGGGCCTGCTCGTTGCATTTGTTTCCATCTCTGCACATAGATCTCTGCATTTTTTTTATTTAAGCTGGCGTATAATTCTTCGACTTTTCCTTGTGGTAGCAATAAGTGTGCGCGGCAAAGTTCCTGTACCTTGGTATCCAACATCGCCTGTCGTTTCAAGCTCTCTTTGTACTCATCCTCCAGTAGCTCGTAATTGTCGCGCAGACGTACCTCAAACGGATCATCGCTAAGCTCGAACGTCCACTCTTTGATTTTGATAATGAAATCGCAGGGCAAGAACTCTTGTTTAGGTATGCTCGAGGAATGAATTTCTTTCAGCCACTTTCTGATGCTAAGCAACTCATTTTGTATCGCGTTTGTAAACTGATGCTCATACGGAAAACAAATTTTAATGGAATCGATATTCACTGCCCAGCACTCGTTCCAATCCAATACAAAACCCTCGTTGCTTTGTCTCTCTGCTCGCACTTCTGCGTTATCGGTTATTTTAATTAATTCAAAACCCTCGATCATAATTACATCAGCCATGTCTAAGGTAACTCGAACGTAGGTGAGTCTCCATTCACCCTGCGACCAGCGTAGCTGATCGGACGTCAGTATTAAAAAATGTTTAGTAGAAATATCCATAGAGACGGTGATTCCACCTGTGGCTAGTAAATCTAAAACGCGTTTCTTTTTCTGCACTTCTGAAAATAAACTGACTGTGACCGCGTCTCGTGCTGTTTGTAAGGGTAATTACACTAAAAAATTGACCGCGACTAATTCTTAGCATTAATTTAATGGTACCTTCGATATTACCTTCGATACGAGTCACGCTCATTTCTTTTCTGACAATAGATCTAAAATCTTCAGACTCCACCCAGAATTGCAATAAGCGAAGATGTAAATTAGGACTCCATGCTAAGTTAGTCCCATCGAGACTAATGTTCACGGCGTCAGAATTAATCGCAGCTTTGCACTTTCGTATTGCCAGAAATGGATGCGTTAAAGCTTGTGCGTGTTGGCACATGATCGGCTCGTTCTTGTTGAGAGTTATCGCACTCATACCTTCCGCTACGCCTACGAATCGCTTTGCGTTTTGTTCCACAGTCGCCACATCCAAACGCATCATTATAGATACTGGAAATAAGTACGCATAATACAAAAAAAGAATTCTTTTTATGATGGCGTGACATTATTAGATACTTACACTCGTTTTCTGCGATAAAGAATAGATTGCAGTTTGTTGCTTTAAGATTCAATTGGATAGAATTGCATGATATCGTATCCTTTTTTTCCATTGGTTGCCGATACTTATTGTAACACCTACAATTATTTTTATAATTATTTCACTTGTGCGCTATATCTTTCATTTTTAGTATTAATATCGCATACGTAAATTATTTTATTATTACTTGTAAGCTTGCTCAAGAAATTTTGCGAGCTCTAAACTCCATTCTGTTATAAAAGCATCAACTGCAATTCCTATGGCATTGCTACGAGTTGTCGCTAATAATACTCCAATAGAAAGTGGACTGCCCCATTGATGAGAGGTTTCGGAGATATTGTTATTAGCGCCATTTAATGCACAATATAAAGATTCGACGACTAATTCTGTATTTAGATTTTTGGTTTTGTCTATTACAGAAAAAAAAATTGCGAATCACAAAAATTAATTTAATTAAATTCAGTTCATGATTTACTTAAAGAAGAATAAAAAGAGAAACGTATGATCCACCTGTAGACGAGTTCAGAACAAATTTCATATGTGTAACGCCACAAGATGCTTCTTGCACATCCGGTAATTTTATGTTCAATGAAGAATCATATAGCTCGGTATTTAATGCTATTTCAAAACTCGGTAATCTATCTTTTAATGACATGTTGCTAACAGGCTTTGAAATATCATTCTCATTATTGTATAGCAACAATTCCCAGTCTCTATGATCATACAGTATTGACAGATTATTCAGTTGTATGTCAACACACAAAATATTCTCCTCCATCTGTAGAAAATACAACATGAGCGAGTATGATTAAAAATTATCATTGTTTTCATATCATTTACTTTTATACGAATGTGTTGTTGATTCTTACCTTTGTATCGATCGACAGTGAATGTAGAGTTAAAATAGGAACCTTTCCACGGACACACAAACCATCCAGGCTTACAGTAAAATTCAATCGCGTCCTACTAGCTTGAAACTTTGCATGGACTTGAAGACTTCGTAAGGTACCTTCCAAACCTACCATACTACTGTCCTCTCTACCAGCTATTATCAACAAATTACCAACTTTCAGAGTAAAATCCTACAAATATAGAGATAGCATGATAAACAATAATATTTGTTACTGCTTATAATTTCTATAATAAGACTTACTTTTGGCAAAATAGGTGCTATTCTAGTCATTAAGTTATTAGAAGAATTATTATGTACATTACTGCATGTACAAACTGTAGTACTTGGTGAACTTATATCTCTCAAGAACTGAATGAGACCTGTACCGCCAGATCCTTCAGTTTGCGTCACTCCAATACATAATGTCTATAAATTAGATCCCACTTGATTCCTTTTGAAAATTCCTTTCGATAATCAAATTTACTTATTAAAAATCTGTTTAATACCAGAAGGCATAAAATAGATTTTATTTATAATTTTAGCAACAAACAACTTTTGTTATCAAAAAAACTATTTTTTTCTCTATCAATTTATTAATATTGCGACAAGAGCTCGATGCTATACCTCAACCGAAAGCTCTCCTTGAGCTTTAAATGTGGCTTCTACTGTTCCAGCAAATGTTATTTGAGAGAGACATGCATCAGAAGCATGTCGCAATAATTTCATAGTTCCTCCAACAATAGAAGCAGATGCCAATAGTGTGCGTGCACCATGTACAATACTGCCATCTAAACTTAAACTTTCTGCATTCCCATTAGCCAACCAACCATTGCCAAGAGCCAGTAGATTAATATTTTCTACATGTACTGCTGTAAACTAAAATGAATAGTCATAAATGTGTGTATGTACTATATATAAATATATATAGTTTATATGTCACTTTTATAATACATAGAAAAATATGACAACTTGAAACTTCAGTATTGCACATGTACCTGGACACATTTTATTATAATTGGAGGTATTTTCTTGTTTCTAAAATCTAATAACTCATTGGACTGCTTTATCTTACATGTCGGACCAACTGGAATATCCTTATTTATTCTAACATCCCTCATAACAACAGCTAACAGTTTTGCTACGTCACTACTAAATAAACTGCTTCGTATGCTTATTTCTTCAATTTGCTAAAATTAAATATTGCTTTCATATCATATTATATGTACCATTTAGACTTGAAAAACTCACCAAGGTAAAGCCATTTTTAGTTACATTGACATCACGGAAGATAAAATAAGGTACAGATATATGGCCTACTCGCAAGTGAATTTTGTAACGACGTTTTACTATCCATGCTAATAGCCTTGGTACCACTCTGTTGAACAAATAATTGTGATGTACAACTATTTCATTCTAAGATAATATTATTTTACAATAAATTTCAACACTTACCGAGTAAAGAAACAATAAAGAATTAAAAAGATTATGCAGAATGCAAGTAACCCAGTCATACTTTTAATATATACTTAAAAACAAAGTGTTTCCTAACAAAAAATATATTCAACTATTCGAACGATATTACTCTGCGGGCGTAGTTCAATATTTCGTGTTTACATATTATTTATTTTTACAACATATTTATAACCAAAAAGAATTAGATAAGAGAGTTTTCATTCCATTTAATTCAAAGAATGACATGAAAATTTGCGCGAAGCACTGGGAGTTCGGTCAGTTTGTGATGACACATTTTACAAATTATAGTAATAAACTCAATCGGTAATACAGTAATTCTAAAGCCTGTCGATACTTCAGTCTTCAATCCCATCAAGGGTGCGTTCGGATTCCCCACCCAGGTGTCATCCAACACTCAAAATGTAAAGGCCCGTCTACAATACACGGAGTAAGAAGTAAGA
>NW_017298663.1:158502-166504 GCF_001594075.2 Trachymyrmex cornetzi | reverse complement strand
CGATCCGCTGTTGTGGTTTCGCGTTTTACTGATTATTGATTGGTTACGCGGTTACGCGATACGCGGCAAACACGCTTCATGGGACTCCACCCTTATTGTAAAAGGCCCATTAGTCCGGATCTACAATAGGCGATTTAAGCTTTAAGCAGTAAGAAATTGATCAATTACAGTTGATTGTTGTGGTTTCGCGTTTTACTGATTATTGATTGGTTACGCGGTTACGCGATACGCGGCAAACACGCTTCATGGGACTCCTTATTGTAAAAGGCCCATTAGTCCGGATCTACAATAGGTGATTTAAGCTTTAAGCGGTAAGAAATTGATCAATTACAGTTGAGTGCGAGGAGAATAATCGACTATGATTCGTCCATTTATTATGGCTTAAGGCTTAAAACCCTATTGTAGATCCGGACTTATATTCAAAACCGTCTTAAGTACGGTCTTAAGAAGTCACGAACCAATCAGAGGGCTGCTCATTATAGGGACTCTAGCTGTACTTAATAGATCTAGTGACTTTACCGTGTAACAACACGGAACGGCACCCTTTACTTCTAGAGACTTTAGTCTCTATAAACGTGTATAGTGGCGCTAGCAGCGGAGCAGTCGACCGCAGCCGACTTCGAGGTGACTGCCATTTTGTTGAGTGCGAGAGGATGCCGTCAATCTCCTGTTTGTTTTACTTATTACTTATTTAATGAATATATTGATATAATTGTGGTACAATAGCTGGCAACATTTCGCCAGAATGACGCAGTTCTTACCGCCGAATTTGCTGGCGTTATTTTCGCCGCGCGAACCGATTCCGTATTTGCCACCTGCTAGCAAACTTCCGCATGAGAAGAAAAACGGTGGTTACACCGGCGTCGGGATCTTTCTCAAGTATTTCGAGGTAATAAAAGTACATTATGTATTTTTTTTAAGAACATCGTATTTCATTATTTCTTTATTTTAATCCTTGTTTTACGATTTAGAATAATTTTCAGAATACACTTTACATTTTTACATACACATTTACACTTTAAAAATATTTTGTTGATCGCATTACGATATATTCCTTTTGCACTTTGTATTATGTTTATACGTGTAAAGTGTTTCTTCATATTACGTATAAATAATTGCTTTTTATTCATAATGTTCTTTTACTGAAACTTTCTCTTAAGTATATGAGTTCAATTGATAATTCCAATATGGTAAATTGAACGAAACCATCTTATTGTATCTGGAAATTGATGCGGACATTCATATATCCAACATTCAGAATATCCTATTTTGTTTTAAGCAGATGATTTTCTCTGAAATTATTGATGATAAAGAAAAATGTTTTAGATGAAAATGAGATGGAGACGTTTTCATGTTTTGCACATATTTTTTTCTCAGTGGAGGTCCCAAAGAAATACGAAATCATCTCCACTTTTAAAAATAAAATTATATAACTTTTTTTTCATGTAATATGATTTCTTTAATTATTCTGCGTATAAAAATATTAAAATAGAAGTGTCAAAAAATTGAAATATGTAGTTTGTGAAATATTTCATACTTTGTATCAAAATTTGGCAAAATAAAATATAAAATATCTCGTAAACTATTGATTTTTTGATAGCCTTACTTTGATATTCTTATACAAAAAATAATTAGAAAAATCATATTATGCGAAAAAATTATATAATTTTCCTTTAAAAAGTAAAGATGACTTTCATATCTTTTTGGTGACTCTACCGAAAAAAAATTTGAGCAAAATATGTCTGTTTCATCTGAGATTTTTTTGTATCATCAATAATTTTGGGGGAAATTGACTACTTAAAATAAAATAGGATGTCCTGTATATTATCCATCTCATTTCTATATACAATAAGACAGTTTATCTATTTATATATTTTTGTATCTTAAATTGCAAATTTAGAGTTATTATTACATCATCATTAAGGGCTGGTTGTTCCATCTTTTAGTAAATTTTATCTATTGAGTAAGTAGCAAGATCACCCAATCATATGCACAGATTACTAGATTTATCTCACAGGTAAAATTTACCAAAAGGTGGAACAACCAGCCCTAAGATGAGTTTTATTTCTTTTGCTTTACTAATATTTGATGATAAAAAATATAAATATCTTTTTATAGGATCCTAAAGATACTCCACCACCTGTGCGTGTAGAGACTCGAGAAGAACGATTGGAACGTAGACGAAGAGAACGTGCAGAGCAAGTTGCATATAAACTTGAACAAGAAATTGCAGTATGGGATCCAGCTGGCATTTCCAATGTTACGGCAGACCCTTTCAAGACTCTCTTTGTAGCTCGAATTGTAAGTATTATAATACTTTTATAATACTATTATAATACTGATCAAATATAATAATGAAACTATAGAATACATTTTTGTATATATTTGTTTCTTCTTTTTACTTTTTACACTACTTCTTTCTTTTATAGAATTATGACACCTCAGAATCTAAACTGAGAAGAGAATTTGAAGTATATGGACCAGTAAAAAAGGTAAACTTTTTCTAAAGATGAATGATTTTTTTTACTAAAGTTTAATAAAAAAAAAAACAATATAAATTTATTACCAAATTTCGCTTTTTACAGATTGTGGTAACACATAATACAATTAATGGCAAGCCTAGGGGATATGCTTTCATTGAATATGAGCATGAAAGAGATATGCACTGTAAGTAGCAACGACTTAGAAAGGTAAAAAAAATATTACTCTTATCGCGAAGCTCAATGAGCCCCATATAGTCTGGAATTTCATCTTATTTAGCGTCACTTCCAGCTAAATATTGTGGGGGCAGGGCTATAGTTAGGCTACTCATTTTCATTGGTACTTAAACTAGACTGTACCATTTGGGAAGGGGGGTCCCCGCCATACGCACATCTATGCAGGAAAATCGTTCTGTAAATGCATAAATATGGTAAAAGCGAAACGAACAAACAAAAATAAACGACGTGAACGTTTATTGGCTATCTTTGATTAATGCAGTTTTTATCTTGTTCTTGGTACAGCGTGGTGGCCGCTGCCGGCAACTAGTGCCATTCACTATTCCATGCAAAATCCCTGAACCTGCCTGATAAGATAGGTTTGTATGTGTGGTAAGATCCAACATACAACAACGTTTGTTAGCGTCTACTTGCTTATCCTATTTATCGTGTCTGATTTTGTCGAGTAATACGCGGTTTAAATCGGATTATAACAGATTATTGGGTGTCCGAGATGATACCCGCAAGGTTCTTTACGGGATTTTTCGACCCGAAATTTTGACGTGTGTATATATAATATACGTGTATATATATATATATGTATATACATTTGGGCGACTTTTTTTTTTCTCTGAAAACATGTCCCATTAAAACTGTTCATGGATTCATGGATCTAGGATTCATGATACTGTGTAAGCGGCTCGTAGAAAATTACAGCTCATAAAATTTACGGTCATTAATATCTATGGATCCAAGAATCGCGTGAAAGTTAGCATTCTACATTGAAATTGGTGGGCCTTTAGGATGAAGGTTCAGGGACACATTACCATTTATATAAATGAGTGTAAAGAACATGTAGATCAGAATATTTTGTACAAATATTTCTAGTTTCGTAGACACGAATAGCAGGATATTTTATAATTGATACAATCACTGTAATTCTGTGGCTTGAAGGTAGAAAAATTGTTATATGTGAAGATAGAAAAGATGTTATATGTAAAGAGGTATTTATTTCTACCCTCATGTTATAGAATGGCATTAGTTCTTTTAGTACTATAATGCTAATATCCTATAAAATAGGATGAATTTATATCGGACGGTACGTATTGTTATATAAATGGATTTACATAAAACGTGTAATTAGTCTACGCGCTTTTTCTAACAATTTTAGAGTAAGATGCATTTTTGGATTTTACTTCTTTATTAGTTTTCGTATGCAGTAGACTTTTGAAATTAGTTTTTAATTTGAAAATTCCATCACATGAAATATAGGGATTAAATTAATTCCTGAAAAACCGCGCTATAATCGATAAATTTAGAATATATACATAATATTTGCTATTTGAATGCGTAAAAATAGTCCATTGATAGATGTAAATTCAAAATTTGCATGAAAGTCAGAGATGGAGAGCAAAATATAAAATATGCGATAAGACTATTTGGATATTATAGTTCAAGGATGTTCAATTTTTGTCTAACATTTGTTTAAAAAAAAGCAATTTAAAATGTAAAACAAGTCCTTGAACATATCAATTTCGATATGGAATACTAATTTCTCTTATTCGGTATCAGTTTCTTATTTTACAATGTCACTTGTTACGAAAATATATTCTTAAACAATGCATACGCAATATTTGCGAATTGTAGAATCGCTGGATCCTAATTTTCTGAATCATCAAAATGGATCTGGCCTTCGTTGGTTCTAAAATTTTTTTATTTTAACCCTTAAAAACACTTTCGGGTATGGCATACCCAGGTCTTTTTATTTCCAAGATTAGAACTTTTTTGTTTTTGAAAGGTGGCTATCGTCTCGGGTCAGAAAATAAGCTTTATGCTGGTTTTATCTTTATATTCCATAAAACTTTAGATAATTTGCGACAAGGATTTCAGAAAATATTAGACACTAAAAATTGCCATAGGTATCATATACCCAAGTGTGGCATGTAAAATAGTTGTTTTGCTGGTATAATATATTATAACGTAAGTTATAATATATTTTTGCTCCAGTGGCCTTGATCTTGATAAATGTTCTCCAGGTCATGATTCTGAACAACATTTAAAAGGTTTTAGCCGTCTGTCGGACACCTTGGGTAATTAGTGCTAATGCCGACGGTACGATAACTTTTAAGCCTTAACGTATAACTCGAAAAGTATTTAATGAAAAAATATTTCATTATAGTGTTTTGAGAAGCTTTCGAGATAAACTACAAGAATATGTAATGAAAAATGGAAAGTTCCATTAAAAAAAATTCGAAGTAACTTTGCCCTGACTTTGACAATGTCATCCAAGGTCAAATATACCATCTTATGTCCGCCTCGAAATAAAACAACTTTTGTCTGAAACATTTTTCGATTTAACGTAGTGTTTCCGAGATATTTTTTTCAGTGGATCCTTTAAAACGGGATACCCTCTGTGTGCGTGTGCGTGTATGTGTGACTATTTATGTAATATAATTATTTATTATAAAATAAATATTTTTATTAATTTTAATAAACATTTTTTATGCCAATTATGTTAATTCTAGAAATTTACGTATTCGGTTCATTTCATCGAAAAATAAGAATTTTTAAACAAAATATTGATTTTTTTCGAAACTATTGTTTACTTTATAGCTTATAACTTTTTTATTAATAAGGACACATACATTTGCTTAATACCGTTATATTTCTTATTGTCTGGCGTTTCGACTGAAAAAAATTCGTTAAGTTATGTTCATTTTTATGAATGTCTGAGCAATCAAAGTTGGCTTGGGTATGCCGTTCCAAGTGTGGCGTTTACGTTACAAAAAGGATCAAAGTGTTTTTAAGGATTAAGGTATCCGAAAAATGTAGAATATCGTAGGCTTTGATTTACAAAGTTGGATCTTATTCGGATCTACGATTGTGCAATACGCGACGCACAGGAAATAACGATAAACGACATTTCCTCTCTCCCTCTCTCTCTCTCTCTCTCTCTCTCTCTCTCTCTCTCTCTCTCGAATCAGGGAGATATCGAATTAGCGGAGCGAATAGGCAAATGTGCCTTTAACATTACGCTAAATACATATAACCTATTGCTAGGTCACTATGGCCGGTATTCATAGTCTTATTCTTATTTTAAGACCGTCTTAAGTAATGTCTTAAGTTGCTAATGCGGCCCTCTGATTGGTTCATGACATCTTAAGGCTGTACTTAAGATGGTCTTAAATATAAGATCCGACTATGAATACCGGCCTATAACATATCATAAGTACATATGAAATGCGCACGGTTTGATCGTAAGTAGAACGAAATAAAAGCGCACCAGGTAAATGCAATGTAAACCTCTTCGGAGATTGAACGAACAAACGAATGAACGTATGAAGACTGGGCATCTTCGCAATGAGTAATCTCCTCGCGAGTCTCTTACGAGTTCATTTCACGATTAGACCGTACCTCTAAGCTTTGTGTTAACTTCCGTACGTAAGTAGCCGCGGTAGGTATTTTTTGTATTTGCTATACTTTTTTGGATCTTAAACAAGTAGTTTTAAGCTGCTTTAAAATCTGAAGCATTTTTTGCTTCCAATCGTCGTCAGTTGCAGCTACGGCTTGTGACGCATCCTCGTTTTACATCGTAAAATGCAATTTAGGACATTAAATTGGATTTTGAGATTGTTATGTATTTTATAGGACCTTTGGAGGAAATTATTTTAAAAAATTATTAATATTTCTTTAAAAAAAAGGGAAAGTTTTAATACATTACTAGATGCAAACGATGATTGTGATGTGATAAAGTTTGTACTGTTTTTTACTCATAAGTCTAATTCTCAAATTTATAAGAAAGCAATTAATTTCGATCACCGACGAAGCGTTTCAACTTTTTTCTTTCAAAAAAATTATTCCATAAATTTCATGTCATATGGAAACAATCTTTCTTTTATATTATAATTCGCAGAAGTACGTTACACTATTTTACGCTAATGTCAGATACTTATATTAAATATTTTATTAACTTCCATTTTACTTGGTAAAACGACACACGCCAACAAGCGGATGTGCGCGTGATCGGCTGCAGCTTGTATTATTACCTCGTTATCCCAACATCGTTTATAATATTCAACAACAATTCAAAGTCTGACTGATCCTGCTGCGATAATTAGCATCAGCGATTCAAATGGAGATGTTTCCTCAGTACTTTAGCAAGTACTTCTTCTCGAGATATCTAGTGAAACAGCGTAATGTCATCACTGACTTGAGATTTATGAATTTCTTTCAAGGTTTATCGTTCTTTGAAACGAGTACAGTTCGCATTCTACTTTATCATGCAACATTACAGGCAAATTTAATCGATCCTCTTCCTTTCTTCTTCTTACGATTTCCTAGTTGAATCTGAAATTTTTCTTTGAGAAAGGATCTACGGAACCGATGGTCCTTTAGATCTAATAATATATTCAATTATTAAATATCAGATTAAAGTATCATGTATTTAGAAACATTTAATCCTAAAATTGATAAATCTATGTTTACATTCTTTAAACTCAGATTCTCGAAATCATGGATATAGACTAAAAATTTTATAAGTTTAGATAGTTTGCGAATCCGAGAATCTATGTTGAGTTTCAATATTAGTTGGTTTTTTGCTCTTTTTTTTTAAGTTCCGTAGATCTGAAAATTATTGGACCACATTATCTATGGTTCAATACTACAGAATTTTAGAAGCTATCTCTTCGAAACTCTGAGTCTTGGAATGTATATTCGAAGACTTGAATTCGAGGATCAGTGGCTTGGAGATATTGTGAGAATCATGGAATCTTTGTTTATTAAGAAACGATTCTCGAATCCAGTAACGCCCGATTCTAATACTCCGATAATTTAGGATCAATTTAGGATCTCGATATTGGCCGATTCCAGGATTCGCAGTCTCAGGAATCATCCTGTTAGGTTTTTCGGAGTTCGCCCTTTCGTTGAGATGTAGACTTTGTAGACAATCATTTAGGCGCATGAATTCATTAGCGAACAGTAATTTCTAATCGGTATATTTTAGCTGCGTATAAGCATGCGGATGGTAAGAAAATAGACGGCCGCAGAGTATTAGTCGACGTTGAACGAGCGAGAACGGTGAAGGGTTGGCTGCCTCGAAGACTCGGCGGCGGATTAGGTGGTACTCGTAGAGGTGGTCCTGACGTCAACATCAAACATTCAGGACGGGAAGATAATGAAAGAGAGCGGGAGCGATATCGCTTGGAACGTGAGAGAGAAACCTCGGGACGTGGCCTGGATAGAGACAGGTGAGTAATAAGAAATAATGAGTAATAAGATGTAAAAGAAATTTTATATATATATATATA